>NW_020204556.1:9939-11774 GCF_001531365.2 Cynara cardunculus var. scolymus
GGTCTACTTCAACAACCCGAGATTCCTCAATGGAAGTGGGAACAAATATCAATGGACTTCATAACTAAGTTGCCCAGGACTAGGAAAGGGCATGATGCAATTTGGGTGATTATAGATCGACTGACGAAATCTTCTCATTTTCTACCAATCCGAGAAGATTATAAGATGGAGAAGTTGGCTCAAATTTACATAAATGAAATCATTACCCGACATGGAGTACCTCTTTCCATCCTCTCGGATAGAGACARTCGATTTACGTCAAGATTTTGGCAATCACTTCAAGGAGGGTTGGGTAYACGTCTAGATCTAAGTACTTCATACCACCCTCAAACCGATGGACAGATGGAAAGAACAATCCAGACACTTGAAGACATGTTGCATGCATGCGCCATAGATTTTGGTGGAAGCTAGGATACRCACTTTCCGTTAGTTGAATTTATGTATAATAACAACTACCATGCCAGTATTCAGTGTGCGCCTTATGAAGCATTATATGGACGCAAGTGTAGATCTTCACTCAGTTGGCTAGAAATTGGYRATCGGCAATTAACTAGACCTGATGTTGTTCAAGAGACTACTGACAACATTTTAATTATSAAGGATTGACTCAAGGCTGCAAGAGATCGTYAGAAAAGTTATGCTGACAACCGAAGGAAACCATTAGAGTTTCAAAAAGAAGATAAAGTACTCTTAAAAGTCTCACCATGGAAAGGAATTGTGCGTTTTCAGAAAAGAGGTAAATTGGGTCCCCGATATATTGGTCCATTTGAAGTATCTGAGAGAATTGGACCAGTGGCATATAAGTTAAATTTGCCACAAGATTTAAGGGCTATTCATGATACATTTCATGTATCAAACCTCAAAAAGTGCTTAACTGATGAACACTGGTCATGCCATTGGAAGATGTACAAATTAATGATCATTTGCGCTTCGTTGAAAAAGCAAGCAGTTGAGGCGTAGCAAGATCCCAATTGTAAAAGTTTATTGGACTTCGAGGCATGGAACGGAGTACACATGGGAAAGAGAAGATTTTATGAAAAGCAAGTATCCCCACTTTGTCTCAAACAAGTCTTAAACTAGAAACTGATGAATAAAATTTCGGGACGAAATTCTTCTGGCATGGGGAGACTGTGACATCCGTCATTTTTGGAGCGTCAGGTTAGCACCTTTATAGGGTTTCTATATTTAGAATTATATTTTRTTAGGATCTAGTCATGTTGATTAGAATTCATCTGGCTTAGTTCCCAAACTATATGATTTCTCATCTTCTACACTTTTCTTCTTTATCCTTTTTATAAACAAACTTTTACAAAATCTAAGATGGGAGATTATACATCAATGACATAAAAATGTCCTCAAAATGATGATAATCTATGACCTACAGACATTAGAACTCAAGAAAAGTTAGTAAAAGTGCTTGCATGTGGGTTTTTGTCCATAAAAAAAATTTAAGTTTTGAACCTTCTAGTGTTTAAAACAAAATAAGTGTGCAACAACACACTTGACAGTAGGTAAAACCTACTTTGGACGACCATATCTCTTTGGATATTCCYCCAAAATGGTTTATKTTTCTTCAAGAACTTATTTTATTGAGTTATCTTTCTAATGCAGCTGGTCTCACTCAAAAATATTAAGTTTTGRGCCTTCAAGTTCTTGATACAAGATTATGGTTCAAAAAGAGCATTGCTGGCAGAATCTTGCGTGCATTTTAAAATGGTTTTATCTTCTTCAAACCTCAATGAAAATGGGTGATTCTTTTTCTGGACGTTAGACTTATGTGTTAGCTTTAAAATAAAGTTAAAATCACTGAAAAAAAGATAAGTTTAGACCCCCAA
>NW_020204557.1:0-1335 GCF_001531365.2 Cynara cardunculus var. scolymus
AGCGATATTGAGTAGCTTGACCTCCTCTCCATGTAGATGTTGAGAATTTTGTGCATGTAGATGACATCAAACACACAGAGGTTGTGGAGGTTCGCGTCTATGAATGTATACAGGTTGCCATCTTCCCTCCTTACTACATATTGAGCATAGAGCACCTTCTTCTTTAGCATTGTCCTTGGAGAGATTGTCTCTAGGGAGGTGATCATGAGCTCTGAGAAGACTTGCTCACGAGGCCTAGTGAGCTTAGAGAACTGGAACTTGGTTGCGGCAGAAGGGATCCCTGTGAGCTCTGGATCATAGAGAGGCTCTATGTCTGCCGCAGAGTACCTCCACACTTGAATTTCTTCCAAAGTAGTAACGGGCTCTGTTCTGACTTTTGGCATTGGAATCTTGCTCATAGATTCGAATATTTCAGACACCCTTCCTAGCGTGGCGGACTCTGGCACCTGGGCTTCTTCTTCCTCCAGAATTGGCCTCGGGGTTGACCCCTCTACAAAGATGGGTTTGACGGTTCCTTGTAGAGCGTCAAACGTACCCGTGGACGTTTCTTGGACTGGTGGGAGTTGTGATGAAGGGCCTTCTCCTTCTTTGTGAGGGATGGGGCCTCTGCCCTTCTTGGCTTGAGCCTCTGCCAGGGATGCCTTTAAAGCTTCGAGGAGCGCTGGGTCGTCTCTGTAATCTTCTTCGTTTATTGGATGTGGAGTCTCTGTACTAGACGACGACCCCTTCTGTGGTGACTCTACAGCTATGCCTTTACCTTTGCCTTTGGGCTCTGGAGCCTTTTCCTTGCCTTTAGAGAACAAGGCAGCTGTAGAGTCCACAATTTTGACGCCTCTGACAGGAGTCTTCTTTGGCTCTGGTTTCTTCTCAGCCTTCTTCTCCCCCTCATGACGATCACGATCATCACCTTCTTGATCGTCATGGTTCGTTTTGGCTTCTACCTTGCATGTATCCAGGGGAGCCTTCTCCAACATCTGCAAAATTTTGGTGGCCGCCTTCTTCATCTTCTTTACTGCCTCATTTGCAAGCTCAGAGGCGTGATTGATGTCTATCTCTGTTGACCACTTCAGTTTGGAGACGCTTCTGTAGATCTTGCTTCTGAGGAGGTCACCCTCTTTCACGAGTTTGGATGTGCAGTCTCTGATCGCTGTATTGGAGGCACGGGCCTCTTTGAGAAGACGGTCTGTATGCTTGCACACGAGATTACCCAGAGCWTCAACCATGGCATCAATCTCTCTGCGGGTAGCAAGGTGATTGATGTTGGCCCTTGAGGACTTGGTATCAATACCTTATGTTACCGCAGAGGAAAACATCTGCTTGATTTCGTCTTTGAGA
>NW_020204557.1:2995-4159 GCF_001531365.2 Cynara cardunculus var. scolymus
CTTGAATGGGTAGAGCCTTGCATTTGGCTCCACAGAGGGGAGTTTCGCGGCTAATAAATCACCAAAAACCATACCAAGGAAACGTTGCAGGATGAGGTTGGGTTGTTTCATGTCCTCCTTGGCCTTTTTCTGTACTTTGACCTTTGATTTCTCGCCCCTCTGACTCGCGCATTTCATTTTGATTAACCCGACCATATCCTCGAAAATTAGATGCGCGTAATCCAAAGGAAGGTTGAAGTATATCCAATAAACGATGGATGTCATCGCATGTGAGGTTTTGATCGGGACTGCCCACCTTTCCTGTCAAGCAGCCATCGACAATAGAAAACAGGGTGTTCCATACAGGGGGCAGTCCTTTGCACCTAAATTAAGTTCTCTTGGTGATTGGGGTCGCATAAGAGTGAAAATCCAGGAATTGTATCAACTCCTCGTCTGTGGGTGTCGCAGCATAGGCATTCAAGTTAAGGTCCKCCAAGGTGGGCAAATGCAGGGCAGTTCTCAAAATTTCCACATTCAGTTCTAAGGGAACCAAGGATTTGTTGACAGGGTGTGAGGCATATCCAACAATGGTTAACCCAGAATTATCAAGGGTTGCGATATAGGAACTGAGGAGAAATTGGGTTAAGTAGGTTTCAGGGGTAGGCTTAGTGGCAGATAGGGCAAAGAAAAGTGGGTGGTTTCTTAGAACTTCAATTAAAAGAAAGGTAAAATCGGGAAAACCTGTAGTAGAAGGAGCAAAATAATAGTTGTTTGGCTTCTTGACTAGGACGACTTTCTCGTATTTGTTTTGAACAAACGATAGTGCATGGGATGTCAACGCTTGAGCCTAGGTAACTTCGTTGTCGCTCGAAACGTTCACTGATTGGGCTGAAGCGGATGAAGAAGACATGGTAGCAGGWATTTSTTTGAAGAAATCTAGGGTTGCAGGTTCGCCGGAGAGCTTGAGAGTGGTAAAGGTTTTTGATTTGGGGGGAAAGAGGTATTTATAGGGAGGGATTTAAAATGAACCGTTTTATTGACGAAAGGTCGTGATGAGTGGTTTTGGGTTGAAACGGCTCAAAAAGGTATGACACGCCGTATTGGGAGGACGCATGATTGATGACGTGTGCCCCCTTTTCTGACACGTGCGTGTAGGTTCTAACCCTTATCCACAGAACCACGCGC
>NW_020204557.1:5562-11222 GCF_001531365.2 Cynara cardunculus var. scolymus
TTCTGGCCAGGAGCCATGGGGGTCCTCTTGGGAGAGGCTTCGAGCATCTTGTACTTCTTCAAGAGGTCATGAACATATTTAGATTGGTTGGTAAATATGCCTTCGGATGATTGCTTGACTTGTAGACCTAAGAAGAAGGTTAGCTCTCCCATCGTGCTCATTTCAAATTCATTCTACATCAAGACCTCAAGTTCTTTGCACATTAAAACGTTAGTTGCACTAAAGATAATGTCATCAACATAAATTTATACGAGCAAGATATCATCATTCATTTTTCTATAAAATAAAGTAATATCTGTCGTACCTCTGTGAAACCCATTGGTAGAAAGAAAGTTTGATAGTGTTAGGACTGAAAAATCAATATTAATTGTATTCGTCTTGAAAGTTAAATATAGTCTATAATTGTAAAAGTTAGCGTGTTTGACTTTCTTATAGAAGTTTGACTTTGACTTGTCTTTATATGTTGACCATATAAATAGGGAGTAGTCTTTGTAATTAGTTGTAAGATAGCTTATTGTAAATCATATACGTAAATGAGAGGTTTGACTAAGCTTTGAAGATATTGACTTTCTCTCTCATTGTTCTTGGTGTTCTTACAAGTTATATCCTAATCTGCCATTGTTATGAAGATATTATGAAGATTGATCAGTAATATAAGGACCATCAATTGGTATCAGAGCACGTTTGCAAGAAATCAGATAAAGAAATCAAAGATAAGTGAATTTTTTTTCTGATTTTTTTTGTTCTTCGTATTCTTCATTTTTTTTAGAATTTGATCCGAGTTTTGTTAAAATTATTGTGTTTTTTGTGTTTAAATCATGATCAAAATGCTCGAAATTGCATTGTGAATCTTTGTTATTCACAAAGTTTTATGATTTGATCATTGCATTTCAAGAATTAACCGGATTTTGTGTTTTTTTGAATTTTTTCGTGTTCTTGAATTTTTTTTAAAACCAGTGTTTTTGATCCATTTTTTGTTAAATTTGTTTTTAGTTTTTGTGTTTTTGATAGTTTTGATCTGTTTTTTAATTCTTTTTAGTTGTTAAACCGTTCAATTAGTTTACCTTCATAAGCCCAACAGGCTAAACCGATCAATTGTGTGAAGAAATCAATCTTGAGCGGTACAAAGCATAAGCAGTGACCGGTGTTTGTTCATCAGATTCTTGAGCGGTGTAAGAGTTGAGCGTATTATAGGTAAATCGCACACCACTTGAGCGGAAAAGAGATTACACCGCACACCTCTTAACCGGATTGTTCACCGTGCAATTGGATTCGAGCAAAGTTAAACCGCATACTTCTTGACAGGATTCAATCGGATTCGTACAACAGGTAAGTCTTTCATCTCAGGTTTACGGTTAACCTTTGAGCGGTTTATAACTAAACCGTTTACCTCTTGACCGGATTTGTGATCGGATTAGATTTTCTCTTGACCGGTTTAGTACTTAGAAATTCTGTGCATAGAGGTGTCCAGACTTCTAATCCGCTTAATTCAACTTACACAGATACCTATATCACTTACTGTTTTTGATTCAATTTGTGTGTATATCGTTTCTTGATTCAATTTGATTCAACAAAATTGTTGATTGAGTTGATTAGATTTCTTAGATTGCTCTTATGCTATCCAATTTATTGTCATGTTTAAGTTTACAAGTGTTGAAAGGTTTGAGACTCATATGCTGTCCGGTTTACACTCTTGTGTTAGATTTATATTACATGTTGTCCGGTTTAATAGTGCTGTCAGGTTTAACATTCAAGTTGTGACAGGTTATCATTCATTGTGTTGTCCTGTTAACATTCATGTAGTGACAGTGACAGATTTAGACATGTCGTGATCGGTTTAGACTTATACAGTTTGAGTGGATTTATCTTTATGCATTATCTGGTGTAGACTCATGCATTAACAGATTTAAGCTTCAAGTTTCAACAGGTTCTTTGAAGGAATTTTGAGTTCAATCTGTTTTTGGGCTCAATATAGTTGTGTGCAGGTGACTGTATACACACACAGGTTCTGTGTGGTTGTTTTTATGATTTGAAGCAGAAACAGTAACTGTTGGGTATTCACGAGTATTTGTGAGTTTGTGAATTTGAGGTCTAGAACAGAAACAGGTAAAATCTGTGTGTGTGCAGGTGACAGGTTCTTTGTTTCTGGTTTGGTCACAACAATCTTGTATAAGAACTGTTATGATGTATGTAATGGCTTTGTTTCTGGTTTAGTAACAGCAGGATCTGGTTTAGATACTTGCTGTGACAGGTTTAGATAATTGTGTTGACAGGTTTAAGATTTTAGCTTTGTCTGGTTTACATTCAAGCTGACAGGTTTAGTAGACTGTTTGAGTATTTTAAGTTGCTGTTTTAAGCTGTTTTAAGAGTGAGCTGTTTGGTGCAGCAGTAGCAGCAACAAGAAAAGACAGATTTGTTTAAGTAAGTGAGCTGTTCATATAGAAGAAGAACAGCAGCAGAAGCAACAGCTGTTCATACAGATTCGGTTGTTGTTGTTGAGGTTAAAATCTGAAACAGCAACAAGAAAACACAAAGCGCTGTTTAAGAGCTGTTTAGAGTACATTTTGAGAAGCTGTTTTGAGTGTATTTGTTTACTGTATTATTGGTTCATTGCTGTTAAATTTTACTCAAACTAATTTGGGTTCAAGTCTGTCTTGACAGCAACAAACTGACAGCAGATTTAGTATTGTTTTGCCTTCGGGATTGTGAGCAGCAGCAAAACAGCAGCCCAGGTGCGATAAAGGGTCATCAGATCTCTATTGATGCATGCTGAAAACAGGTTTAACAAGTTCTTTGTGACACACAGCAGCTTATTTGAGTTAATCTCTATTGGTCTTATTTCAGTTTTAACTGTTTTGGATTAAACTGTATTCATAGCTGTTTGAATAGCGGGTTTAAATTTATGTTTTGTGATTGTATGTTTGTGGATTTGAGGACTGGATCAGAAGCTATCTGGACAGGTTCATCAGGTCAAGTAAGTTTTTGAAGCTACACAGTTTTGAAGGAACATAAGCAGGTTTCTTCATTGGAGATACTTCATTCAGCTACACAGCAGCCTAAGTGAAGTAACTGATACGAGAAGCATTCAAGTAGACTTTTGAATAGAATTTCGAGAGCAGATAGTATTTTTTTTTTAGTTCCACATCTGTATTGTAAAGAGTTGCTATTGCTTGATTTGGACTAGACTCAGTTTTTGGACTTGGTTTATTGTTTTGGACTGTTTTGGTTTCTTAGTTTGTTTGTGTTTAGATTTTATTTTTGGAACATCGTATATCTGTTTTGTGTGTCTTGTAAACTGTTTGAGAATTTTTGAACTGTTCGCGTAAACTGTTTCTTATCAGTTTTAACTGTCTTTGACTGTTTTTAACAGTTTTTAACTGTTTTTACTGATTTTTGACAGTTTCTCGTCGTTTTACTAAATTCTCATCAGCTTTTTTGTTGTTTTTCTATTCCTTCTTGAGCTTTAAACTGTTCTGATTTCTTTTAACTGATTTCACTGCATAGATCCATTAACTGATCAATATATTTTTTTTTTGAAATGGCAGTTTTTTATACTAAAGAATATCGTGAGCTTAAAGAAAAGCATGATAAAGTACATTCTGATTTTATCAAGAATATATCATGGTCAAATTATCTGAATGGTATTCTTCAGAGAGAGAAAGACGAAAAGAGAATTTTACAAGAAAAGCTGAATGAACTGATGAAAACCTGTGCTGATCCAGAAGAGACAGTTAGGTTAAATAAAAAGATTGCGGATTTAACAATTATAGTACATAAATCGGAAAGTGAATTGGTTGATGTAAGGAATTTACTAGAGTTAGGGAAAGAAAAGGTTTTAGAGGCTGAAAAGGTTTTAAATGCTGAAAGGAAAGAGATGGAGATAGAAAAGAAGAGGATTATGGAAGTTGTAAGAAAGTTTGGAACTGAACGATAATCTTACAAGAATAAGATTAACTCTCTCGAGCTAAACGCCAAGATGCTTCTAAAGCAAATATCGGATTTTGAGCAGCTTATCATTTTGGAACAAGCGAAGAATGTTAAAGAAAAGAAAGACATCTCTTAAGACTGTCAGAGCCAACTACAGAAACTGTCTGAAAGCATTGATTTAAAGCAAAAGGCTTTAGACGAAGAGAAAAAGCAGTTTGYTRTTGAGAAAAGAAATACTTCAAAGAAGTATACAACAATTGCCAAAGAGCTCACTGAGAAAAGAAAGTGGCTTGATGTTAGCTCTCATTCCTTGAATGTAAAAGTATAGAAAAAGTAAAACAACAAGTATTGACAGAAGCTGATCTGTCACAGAAGACAACAGAGGACAATCAACAGAAGAAGCTCAATCATACAAGATTCAAGTGACAGAACCTCTGTCATCCATCACAGAGGTTCTGGAAACTTTTCCTCTGAAAAGACCATGCTATAAGTCAAAGACGACAGAACCTTTGTCGTGTCTCACAGAGGTTCTGGAAGATTTCCTCTGCGCTCTACAAAGTTTCATCCATGAGAGCCTCTGTGAAGTCTCACAGAGGATCTGCAGAAATGTCTTCTGTGTAGATTAYCTTTAGCACGTTTTACTTAGGTTTATTAGCTGCTCGTGACTTTCATGTGAGCTTGTCCGTAATTTGTTCTAGATGAACGGCTTAGATTTAATAGCTTTAGGTTGTGTCAGGAAACGATTACTTACTTGTATAAATAACAGCATAGGCCTTTGTATTTTGTGTGCTTCCAGATTTCTAATCGTCGATATTTTCAATCAATTGAAAATCATTTGAAGCAATTCTCTTTGTGTTCATCATCTGTTCTTTATTGTTTGTCTTACTGTTTCTACCTGTTTGATTGATATTGTTTCCGCTGCTCTACTACTGTCTAACCGATCATTCAAGCAAGTTTTAGTACCAAGAATTTGAGTTTCGATCCTAACAATTGGTATCAGAGCAGGAATCAAAGTTTACTCTCTACTACTGTTCTTGGTATTCATCCTTTGTCGACTCTAGAACACATTATCCTCCTCTCCAAGTTTACTCTGTTTTTTCTCTGTCTTATCAATTTTCTCCTATTTTCTTTTGATTCTTCTTCAATCCATGGCGAATACGGCCAATGCTTCCTTCATGAGTACAGGTTCACAGTCCAAACCACCCACGCTCATTCGTGAGGAATTTCCTCAATGGAAAATCCGAATGGTGAGTTTTCTTGAGGGTATCCATCCTAGGATTTGCGAATTCCTGTACACTCCTCCTTATGTTCCAATGAACCTCATTCCAAGAGTTCCTGCAACTCAAACTACCCCAGAAATACCTGAGCATTATGAGCCTCGACCCGAAGCAAATTGGAGTGATGAAGACAAGGTAATCGTCGAATTAGGGAACAAATGTAAACGGTTGTTAATCATGGGTATTCCTAACGACATATTAAAATGCATCGATCACTGTCAACTATCCATGGACATATGGACAGAACTGGAGAAATTAATCGAAGGTGGAAGGAAGACGCTAAAGAACAATCGTTCGATTTGCATCGATGAATACTACAGCTTCAAGGCCAAAGTAGGTGAGTCTCTTACGGGTACATACGCTAGGCTAAACACGCTGATTAGCAACTGCAAAAGGTATGGTATCCCCAGAACCACAGAGGAGAACAACTCACTGTTTTTGAAGAGCCTTGGGGAT
>NW_020204558.1:0-1250 GCF_001531365.2 Cynara cardunculus var. scolymus
GATTCTGGAAATCACTACAAAAGGCGATGGGCACAAGGATAGATTTAAGTACTTCGTATCATCCTCAAACCAATGGACAAACGGAAAGGACTATTCAGACGTTAGAGGATATGCTGCGTGCTTGTGTAATGGAATTYGGAGGTAGCTGGGATGATCACCTACCGCTGGTCAAATTTTCCTACAACAACAGCTATCATACGAGTATACAGTGTGCGCCGTACGAAGCCCTTTATGGATGTAAGTGTAGATCACCACTCAATTGGTTGGAAGTTGGTGATAGTCAATTATTTAGACCAGACATTGTACAGGAGACAACAGATAAGATCAAGATGATCCAAGAAAGGTTAAAAGCGGCCAGAGATCGCCAGAAAAGCTATGCGGATAACCGTAGGAAGCCACAGGAATCCCAAGTTGGAGATCAGGTGTTATTAAAGGTATCACCATGGAAAGGAGTCTTACGTTTTGGAAAGAAAGGGAAATTAAGTCCAAGGTATATTGGTCCGTTCAAGATACTTGAAAGGGTGGGACCAGTCGCTTACAAACTTGATCTACCGCAAGTGCTCAATGCCATTCATGACACCTTCCACGTATCAAATCTCAAGAAATGTCTGTCAGAAGAATCGTTAGTCCTGCCTATGGAAGAGATCCAAGTCAACGAACAATTACGCCTTATAGAAGAACCAGTTGAAATTCTTGACCATGAGATCAAGCGTTTGAGGCGTAGCAAGATTCCAATTGTAAAAGTTCGTTGGAATTCAAGGCATGGGCCGGAGTATACCTGGGAGCGAGAAGATTTTATAAAAAACAAATATCCCCAACTATTCACGACAGAACTATCCGGAAGTTGCCATCATTAAATTTCGGGGTGAAATTTCTTTAGCAAGGGGAGACTGTGACAGCAGTCAAATTCGAAATCCCAGGTTAGCTATTATTAAGATTATATTGGTGTTATTGAAGTTAATTTATATATTAGGAATTAGTTAGGTTAGTTTAGTCGAAATTTTTTAAGAATTTCCGGCAGTTGCTTAGAAAGTCCGGTTTCGACTCGATATTATCTGAAACGCCCTATACAGTACCAAATGCTCTAATTTATACCCAATATATATAAAACACTAAGTTTTAGTGTTTTAAATATAAAACCTTTCTATTTATATAAATTTAGTCATCGTGGGCTTTTAGAGTGAAGAAAAGTGTCAAAATTGAGAAATTGAGCTTTTGTGCATTATTGGTTTGGTTTTATAAAATAAAAA
>NW_020204558.1:4313-10803 GCF_001531365.2 Cynara cardunculus var. scolymus
AAGCACGGTAAACTTTCGGGTGCGATCATACCAGCACTAATGCACCGGATCCCATCAGAACTCCGCAATTATGCGTGCTCGGGCGAGAGTAGTACTAGGATGGGTGACCCCCTGGGAAGTCCTCGTGTTGCACCCCTCTTTTTTTTTGTTTCTGGGCCCGGGACCGTACGTTTTTTGCGGCGTCGGGGCGTGCGGTTCCGTATTTTCTTCCGTGCGGTGTGGGGCGCGCGGTGGAGGCCGGCACGTGCGGCGGGCCCGGGGGAGCGTGCGGGTCTGGGTCGGGAAGGCACGTGGGAACGGTTAGGAAACGGGAGGCGGGGGAGACCGGGGGTGGTAGGGGATGAAAGAATAAAGCACGGTAAACTTTCTGGTGGGATCATACCAGCACTAATGCACCGGATCCCATCAGAACTTCGTAGTAAAGCGTGCTTGGGCGAGAGTAGTACTAGGATGGGTGACCCCCTGGGAAGTCCTCGTGTTGCACCCGTATTTTTTTTGGGCCCGGGACCGTACGTTTTTTGCGGCGGCRGGGCGTGCGGTTCCGTATTTTCTTTCGTGCGGTGTGGGGGGCGTGGTGGAGGCGGGCACGTGCGGAGGGCCCGGGGGAGCGTGCGGGCCTGGTCGGGGCGGCACGTGGGAAAGGTTGGGAGACGGGAGGCGGGGGAGACCGTGGATGGTAGGGGATGAAAGAATAAAGCACGGTAAATTTTCGGGTGCGATCATACCAGCACTAATGCAYCGGATCCCATCAGAACTCCGCAGTTAAGCGTGCTTGGGCGAGAGTAGTACTAGGATGGGTGACCCCCTGGRAAGTCCTCGTGTTGCACCCCTCTTTTTTTTTGTTTTTGGGCCCGGGACTATACGTTTTTGGCGGCGGCGGGGCGTGCGGTTCTGAATTTTCTTTCGTGCGGTGTGGGGGGCGCGGTGGAGGCCGGCACGTGCGGCGGGCCCGGGGGAGCGTGCGGGCCCTAGTCGGGGGCGGCACGTGGGAACGGTTGGAAGACGAGGGGCGGTGGAGACCGGGGGTGGTTGGGGATAAAGGAATAAAGCAAGGTAAACTTTCGGGTGCGATCATACCAGCACTAATGTACCGGATCCCATCAGAATTTCGCAGTTAAGCGTGCTTGGACGAAATTAGTACTAGATTGGGTGACCCCCAAGGAAGTCCTCATTTTGCACCCCTCTTTTTTTTATTTTTGGGCCCGGGAACGTACGTTTTTCGCGGCGGCGGGGCGTGCGGTTCCGTATTTTCTTYCGTGCGGTGTGGGGGGCGCGGTGGAGGCGGGCATGTGCGGCTGGCCCGGGGGAGAGTGCGGGCCCTAGTCGGGGCGGCACATGGGAACGGTTGGGATACGGGAAGCGGGGAAGACCGGAGGTGGTAGGGGATAAAGGAATAAAGCACGGTTAACTTTCGGGTACGATCATAYCWGTGTTGATGCACCAGATCCCATCAGAACTCCGCAGTTAAGCGTGCTTGTGCGAGAGTAGTACTAGGATGGGTGACCCTCTGGGAAGTCCTCGTGTTGCACCCCTCTTTTATTTTGTTTTTGGACCCGGGACCGTACGTTTTTCGCGGCGGCGGGGCGTGCGGTTCCGTATTTTCTTCCGTGCGGTGTGGGGGGCGCGATGGACTCGGCACGTGCGGCGGGCCCAAGGGAGCGTGCGGTACCGGCAGAGCGTGCGGGCCCGATTCGGGACGGCACGTGGGAACGGTTGGGAGACGGGAGGCGGGGGAGACCGGGGGTGGTAGGGGATAATGGAATAAAGCACGGTAAACTTTTGGGTGTTATCATACCAGCACTAATCCACCGGATCACATCAGAACTCCGCAGTTAAGCGTGTGCTTGGGCGAGAGTAGTACTAGGATGGGTGACCCCCTGGAAAGTCCTCGTGTTGCACACCTTTTTTTTTATTTTTGGGCCCGGGACCGTACGTTTTCGGCGGCTGCGGGGCACGCGGTTCCGTTTTTTCTTCCGTGCGGTCTGGGGGCCGAGGTGGAGGCGGGCTCGTGCGGCAAGGCCAGGAGAGCGTGCCGGCCCGAGTCGGGGCGGCACGTGGGAACGGCTGGGAGACAGGAGGCGGTGGAAACCGGGGGTGGTAKGGGATAAAGGAATAAAGCACGGTAAACTTTCGGGTGCGATCATACCAGCACTAATGCACCAGATCCCATAAGAACTCCGTAGTTAAGCGTACTTGGGCAAGAGTAGTATTAGAATGGGTGACCCCCTGGGAAGTCCTCGTGTTGCACACCTTTTTTTTTTTGTTTTTGGGACCCGGGACCGTACATTTTTCGCGGCGGCGGGGCGTGCGGTTCCGAATTTTCTTCCGTGCGGTGTGGAGGGCGGTGGAGGCGGGCACGTGCAGGCCTGAATCGGGGCGGCACCTGGGAACGGCTGGGAGACGGGAGGCGGTGGAGACCGGGGGTGGTTGGGGATAAAGGAATAAAGCACGATAGACTTTCGGGTGTGATCATACCAGCACTAATGCACCGGATCCCATCAGAACTCCGCAGTTAAGCGTGCTTGGGTAAGAGTAGTACTAGGATGGGTGAAGACTGCCCAAACCTCAGCGAATGCTGAAGACACCTTCAGGTTATTCCAGCATTCAGCGATCAAAAGAAGCTTGTTGAGCACGATTGTTTTTGTCTTGTCCTTATACACACAATGGAAAAATCCATACCCTTTCTAGAGCATAATACTTTACGGAGCCGATTATTTGACTCTACTACCCACCAACTCCATGAAAGGATGTCTTATTATTCACTATAGCAAAGGACAAGTCTTTCTCTAAAGACTTGACACGTGTTCAAACCCTACATTGCATTAAATGTGCATTTAATGCAATGGGTATAAATAAATGTGTTCTATCTCCATGAAGAGAGTGACTACTTACTCTTGAACCCTAACTTATGTTCTTAAGTAAAAGAACACACATCTAAGAACACAATACGCTTATCATCAAATCATTTCTCTTTGCTAAGAATTTTCTCTCTTCTAAGTCTTATACATCAAATCATTTCTCTTTGCTAAAAATTAGTGTGTAACTTGGATTGTTTAGATAGGTTTTATTTACCTTATCTTTCTGGAAACAATCTTGTAAAATCTGTATTGATCCTTCTTTATCAATATATATATATTTTAAATATCAAAAGTTTACAGTGTTTGTATTCATCCCCCCTTCTACAAACTATTAAACACATCTTGTAGATCCTAACAGGACCAACAGGTATCTCGATAGTGGATGCTCAAGACATATGAATGGAGACAAATCCTAGCTTATCGACTACAAGGTTGAAAAAAGCCCTTCTGTGGCCTTTGGAGGAAATGGAAAAGGATATGCCAAATGTTTTGGTGTATTAACCAACGGTGCAACCACTTTCAGGCGTGTTGCATATATTGAAGGACTGAAGCACAACCTACTCAGCATCAGTCAGTTGTGTGATAATGATTTCACAGTGAAGTTCTCTAAGAATTCATTCTACGACTATGACAAGGATGATAAGGTTGCTATAAACGGCTCTCGTCTAGAGAATGTCTACATCATCAACATGGATTCTCCTCTCACTAAGAATAAATGATTGTAATTCTGAAAATATCACAGAAATCAGATAATCTTCAATCAAGTATATGATCAATCTAGAGAGAAAACTTCACCCAAGTGTATTGTATTAAAACTTGTAATGATTACAAAAATGATTAGCTCAACACTAATTATCCTATTTATACTAGGAAAGCATTAAAGGCTAAACTATTACAAAATAGGAGAAACTTGCTTGAATACAACATTAATGCACAACATTGAACCCAACATTCTCCCCCTTTGGATTCAAGCACGAGAAATAGTAAATCTTGAGTTTCTAAGGCCCAAGTGAGTCTCGATTCTTCTCAATGCACTCCGATACTGCAACTTATCATCCAGAAGGTTTAAAGCACTGATCAGAAGATACCTTTCTCTAAGACTCATCCTTTCATTTTCTGCAGCTTTATCATTGTCAGCTTTAATTTTCTCAAGAGCTCTTCGCACCAGCTTGATAGTACTGTCACAGTACTTATTTAGCTCACTAAACCTTATAAATCTCTTCACTTTGTCTGCACCATTATATATTACCCCAAACTCTGGATCTTAAAGAATGATAAATAGAGGATAGCCTTCAATGTCTTTAAAGTCTTGATCAGGTCTTTTCAAATTTATAATCTTCTGATTACCTTCAAAGCCCATTTGAACATCAATGACCAAAGACAACTTAACATGACTCTTCAAGTATCTCTTTATAGCTTCTAGACCAACGATTGCTCCTTCTCTTCTAACATTAAGATCCCAAAGTTCATGGTAAAGATGCTCCAGATCTTCAAGGTAAAGATTTGGGAAGTCAGCTTCGCTAAACGTCCATATGTGTCCATCTTGTCTTGTAACAGTAAAAACAGGATACCAAACTCTTAAGAGTTTATTGACATCAATATTTTTGATAGACACGATGTGATGTCTGGTTCGTACTTGACTAATTGTTTGGCGCTTGGCTTTCAGAAAATGCTTGTATTTAGTACGATACTCTTGAGTCTCTTTGTAGATCCCAAGGATTCTGTCACTACTTAAAGCTTTTCGGTGACGGATGAAAATGCCAAAATAAATGTCTTTAAGAAAACGTTCTCTAGTCCGAGCTTTGTCAAAACCTGGAACATTAGCTCGAATTGTGAATGGCACATAATTTTTAGAAAAAATCTCAGTAGGATCAAATGCCATCGTGAAAGTATCAGAAGCGCCTTGAGTAACTGTGGTGGGAGGTTCAGAAGTAGTTTGATGATCAGCTTGAAACGAGAAAATACGATCATCTTCATTGATGTCTGTTTCAAAGTCATAGTAGACATCTGCTGACTCATCAATGTTGTCAATATCTTCACCGTAATCTTGAACTCCACCCAGTTCTCTTGAGAAGACATCATTGAATCCAACATTAGCAGACAAATCCAATAAAAACTTTGTTTCTACTGTGGAGTCTGCCGGCTTTTCAACCATTGGCTCGATCACAGTATTTGTCTCTACAGCTGTCACCTTCTCAGCTGATTCTTGGTCAGTAGTCCGTTCTCTTGTAATTTCTAGAACTGGACTTTCTTTAATAACATTTTCAGACTCTGGCTCCCCAGCAACACCTTCCGCACCAATTGACGACTCAGCCAACCTTTGTCTCTTTCTCTCCCCCTCATGGTGATCAGGATCATCCTGATCATCATGCCTTCTCTTCAAAGTGGTGGCCTGAGCTCGACAAGTGTTCTCTAAAGTAGATACCCTTTCGGTTAAGGCATCAATGGAGTTTTGCATAAGAGAAAGTGCTTGCATGTTAGAGGCAATTATAGTACTAATCTTTGAGAAATTAGTAGCTATAACGACCTAGAAAGCTAGAAATTCTGAGGCCTTCACAGTAGGATTCTCCTCTACTTGTTGTCTTAAG
This sequence comes from Cynara cardunculus var. scolymus, assembly GCF_001531365.2. Classification (NCBI taxonomy): domain Eukaryota; kingdom Viridiplantae; phylum Streptophyta; class Magnoliopsida; order Asterales; family Asteraceae; genus Cynara; species Cynara cardunculus. The sequence goes on from NW_020204558.1 coordinate 9,760, forward strand.
AGCCCAACCAAATCTGCGTCTGCCGCATCAAGATTTTGACTCCACATTAACTTTGCATACAGTAGCGACTTCATCTCATCCATCGTTTGTTCTTGTTCCCTTGGAGGATCAGGAGCAGGCGGTGGTGATGGCAAAGACGGTTGTTCTTCAGATACTGGCTCTTTTCCCTTTAACAATTTATTCAAACTTAGGATATGATCTATCATAATGTCCTAGACAGCCTTTAGGGCGCCATCCAAATATTCCCTTGACACAAAGTCAGGTAAAGTAACCCCTGGATCACATAGATTGCCAGTTGTAACAACAGTTGAGACAACTGTTGTGCCTACGTTCAGTGTTGGCAGAATGTTAGCACTGGTAGGACTTCCGACCTGTCCTTGTGGAAAGTCTACAGACTCCACTCAGATTGTTCCGGCTAGTTCACAAAGAACTACGGATTATGCAACAAATGCTCTAGACTCAAGTGTACCTATGTGTATCGGCGCTAGACTCGAGGTGCACAGAATTGATGTTGTAGGCTGGGGCATATGCCTACTAGTTTCAATATTTATATTCTCCAAGTGAGAAGCAGATAGAGTATGTGTTATATCCCCGTGTGAAGATGAAACAATTACTTGTTGAGAAGCAACTGAGTGGCTAGGGGGTGTGCATTTGCATAGCTGGGCTAGCTATGTCTGTTTCAATATCAACATTCAACGAATGAATGTCGATAGCAGATGTGAGTGCCCGGCTAAGTGTTTCGGCTGGGATAGGAGCATATTCTTCATTTTGAGCTCCACACTCACCCTCTCCATATTTTTCTCCGTCCTCTTCACTCATTCTCTCAACATTTTCTACTTGTGTTAAACCTCACAATTCACAATGTAAAAAGTAATGAAAAACAAGTGATGAAGAACCAGAAGACCAATGAAGACATCAAGGCAGAAACGASTAAGTCTGGAATTTAACCAGAGGATCGATGGACAGTTCAACCAGAGGACCGATGGATAGTCCAAGGATGCATTAGAAAGAGCATTCTCATCGACCCTCTAGTCAATCAACACT
>NW_020204559.1:0-10926 GCF_001531365.2 Cynara cardunculus var. scolymus
CTGGTGAACCCAAACGTACCATTAAAGTACGTTCAACAATTATGGCAGACTTGCGAGTTTGATCCTCCAAGTCATGGAATAATGGGAGACATAGACGCTCCAAACGACATGATTTGCTCAGTAAAAATTTCATGAGCAAAAATTTCTAAGGTGTTATGCATTCCCACCAGACGGGAACTCGAGATCGAACAATATGACGAACMACCTTCCTCCGAGGACATTCTAAGGTTTGTAAGGATGCTAGGTTACAACCGGGAAATACGAAACATCTCAGATTTCAAAAGACAATTCCTCCCACCAATGTGGAATTTGTTCTTTTCCATCCTCAATCGCTTTCTCACATGCAAGCTGGGCTCTCTCGATCAAGGAAATCTCAACATAATGACAATTATGTATGGGCTTTTCTTCAATCTCAACCTCGACTACGCCCTCATCATCTACACAGAGATCCACGCGGCCGTGCTCAAAAAGTGTAAACTTCAAGCTGCAGGAAAGCCACTGTCTACTGTCCTCTTCTCCCGCTTCCTTGCTCTCATCATTAGGGATGCAATGAGGCAACATGGTCTACCTGCCATAGAGCCATACACCCTGGTTTACAAGATGCAAGGACATCGCCCAACACTCTCGAAGGAAGGATACACAATCCAACGACCGTTGTCTCGGGCTATGCTCACTGTCATTCCATCGATAAGTGAGATACGCCAAGCCTATGAACGCTCCATGCTATCCCAAGAACCGAGGGCAGCTACCCGGAGCACTTAGAGCCGTCCCCCCTCCAAGCGAGGGAGCTCAAGCATCGTCTTCATCGGATGATGAAGATGATGATGATGATGCTTGTGCTTCCCCCGGCCCTCACCAACATATTTCCCAACCTCCTATCCAAAGGGCAACCACATCTACTACCCCTGGCGATCAAAGCCAAAGGGGTATTGAAACAGGACGACCCAGTCCCACCCAAACCCAAGCCAGCCATCCAGAGGCCATCCTTCAGGCCTCTGGAGATGTACAAGCCGAGGAACCACATAAACCATCACCCCTCTCTCAACAGATAGGTGATGAAGAGATAAGAGCCCCTTCACCTCAGGGCTCGCCACTACCCCGCACACACAGAGAAGCATTTGTTGCTTCTGACATTGATCCCATAGATCGTTCAGAGTGATCTTCAATTCATGCACCACTTCCTTCGGTATTTGATCTACCAAAAGGGACACACATCCGCTTCACTTATTCATCCTCTGAAGCTGAAGAAGAGGAAGAGGATGTTCCAACATCACGAGATAGCTCTTCTCTAGAAGGCTATCAAGGACATGATGGAAGTCCCTCGCGGCCTACCTTCGCACAAGGCCAAGAGGGCGCCTCAGGAACAGAGGCCCAACCTGCAGCATCTGTTGCTGCAGGGGTTACCCCATTAGCAGATCTGGTCACTAAGGCTGAGTTCCAAGCCTTTGTTGATAAAGTGACGCAGTCCTTGGATGACCTTAAACTCCTAATACAAGGGATTATGGAGAACCAACCCTCACCCGATACCCCAGACCTCCATCAATCCCTTTCCATCCTCCAATGCCATCTAAACCAAATAGACACCCAAACCCAAACCAACTTATCCCGCCTCCAAATCCTCCAACAAACCATAACCCAACAACACAATACCATATCATCCTTAGCCACCCAAAGAAACCAAGTCATTATCCAATCCCTCGCCACCCTCACGGCTAAGGCAACTGAGACTGATGAAAACCTAACTTACATCATTACCCAACTCCAAACCATCCTTCGCACCCTTCATCAACTACCAGCCTCCATCACCTCCCAAATACCTCAACCTCAACCTTCATCCACATCATCCTTCACCAACCAAATGGCCACCATCAATGAAACTCTTAGCACCCTCACCAACCAAATGGCCACCATCCAAACAACCCTCACCCAATTACCCACCACCATACTTAACCAAATCCCACCACAAACTCAAGCCCCACCTCCCTCTGCAGGCCCCTCATATGAAGCAGCCTTCTCATCCTTCACTGCAGAGGTGAGAAATCTTCTTGCCAACCTTCCCCAACCTCCATCATCTGCCACAACCTCTGTGCCACCTCCTCCCTCTACTGGCACAGACTTCGCTACCAGAGCCGACCTACGGGCTCTGTCCAAGGCGCTTATCTCATTTGTCAATGAGATAAGTGCAAAGTTCGCTGCTCGATCCGTAGAACCCACCACTGCGTTAAGGAAGAGTTTACAACACCAACAAGAATGAACAAACACTCTCCTTCGCACAATGGAAGAACAACGCAGAAAGGATTGAGTATGCACTCTCGCATCCCACATTCGAATATGGAAAAAAAAGAATAGATCAAGAGTATCCTGCGCTTCCAACCGCCCCTACAAACGTCCAAGGCATGAAGACCAAGACCCCGATGATCAAGGTCTTGGACCTCATGAGGGGGAGATAGAGGAGGCGGCTACTCAACAAACATGATCCGCTGCACCACAACAACCATCCCAATAACAACAACCATCAACCCAACAAACCCAAGCTAGGGAACCAGAGGCCTTGCCCTCTGATGAAGAACAGAATATCCAAGTTCCCTTAGCCACAACTCCAGACCCCATCGTGTTGAGTTCCTCAACCGATGAAGAACCAACCACCCTACCAACACAACAAAACCAACCACTTTCTTCTACACCCATAACAAACCTACCCTTAACCCCTTCACCAACACCTCGCACAACTCAACCCTTCATCTTCTCCACACAACCAAAACCCACAACAACCAAACCTTCTTCACCTCAACAACCGGAACCCATAACAACCCAACCTTCATCACCCCAACCAACTAAAGAAAACTCACCCACTACCCAAACACAACCAGCCAAGACACAACCAATGGTGCACGCGGACATTCCTTCTTCCTTAAGGAATCTTCCTCAAGGAATCTTCCTCAAGGCCTGGTGGATGAAATAATTCAAAACATGGAGTCGTTAAGGAGAAGACCTCAGGGAACCAATAATGATGGAAAATATCCATCAATACATGTACTGAGAACGCGAAGAAAGCCTGTCAACCAATCCTCCAATCCTATCGCCAAAATCTATGAACCTTCTACATCATCGTTTCATAAGACAGACTACTCAACCATCACATGCTGTCTTTTTGAACGATGGAATAAGAAGAGTCATAGACTTGAAGATAAAGTCATTTGCCAATAGAGCCATATGCTATATCGAGTTCAATGTGGAGAGAGCCCATGGGGTAGTTAGCGTGTTCAACGAGAACGACCTCATCAACCTCAATCCATATGACTTGATTGAGTTATATGCCTACACTGCTCAAAGGCAAGATCATGTGATACGATTTGGAATGGCGAACAGAGCTATTGTCAAGACAATGGAGTCCCTGGTAGAGCTCAGAGCCAAGACATATTTTGAATTTGCATTTAGGCTAGGCATTGAGAGATTATCCTGCACTCCTCCAAATGAAGATTTCCAGGGCCTGCAGAAGATTCGTTCTGCTTTAGTTCTTTCTCAACCTGAACTCGGACTTGTTTACAAGATGAGTTTGGGGTTAAAAAGTTCTTCAGATTGATTGAAGCCTTCAAGTATTCAACAGATACACTTGAATGGTTTCAGAAAGTTATTAGAGAAAGACTGGGCAGAAACCACATGCCAAGGGAAGAGGGAAGCCATCTCATTCACGAAATTTCAACGATCATTGGCTATAGAAGACTACTCTTGCGCTTCAGGGAGATATACTCAGGTAGTCCATGATGAGATGGATTTTTTGCTTATTTTGCCTTGATGTAAATTTGTTTCCAGTCTTGTACAGAAAATTCATCATCCAATAAAAAATTTGGAATTTGATGTTTTTCTTCTAGACTAGTGTTTGTTCTTCACATGTACCTAGATTAGACTTTGTTATTTCATTACTTAGGGGGAGATTGTGAGAACCCATAATGCAAAATGTAAAAAGTAATGAAAAACAATAAGTGATGAAGAACCAGAAGACCAATGGAGATATCAAAGCAGAATCGACTATGTTTGGATCGATAGACAGACTATCCAGAGCATCGATGGAAAGACCAACCATTGGACCGATGGACGAAGTTCAACCAACGGACCGATGGATGATGCGATGCAAAGTATTCTCATCGATACGATGGACATACTAACACTTAGAAGATTTTCTAAGTATTCATCCAAGCGTGCAATGAAGACTTGAAGATAAGGATGAAATCACCACACAAATAATGACAGCTCGAGATGATGAATCAACAGCTGGAATTATAGTTTATCTAGTTAATAATGCTTATCCATGTAAAAGATAAACTTTATCTGTTAGCTAGACTGTTTGCTAGAAAGTAGCAATACATAGTTATCTTAGTATTAGCCAACTAGTATAAATAGATAATTAGGTCTATTGTAAAATGCGTGCATAGAGAAAAAGTCTCTTTTACGTTTTCCATATCATTATTTAGTAAAATCTTTGAAGCTCAAACTGTTCTTGAAAGTTTTTATTTTATCTTTGAGACTTCATAACTTTCTTCGTAAAATCACTATAATTTGGTTATTCATAACTAGATTATTAGTGTAATTGAGAGATCTGGGATCAACAATCTAGTTAATAATAACCAAATTATAGTGATTTTATGAACAAAGTGATGAAAACTCAAGAATGAATTATAAACAATTAAGAACAATCTTGAGCGTCAAARATTTCACTTTATAAATATGAAAAACGTAAAAGCAACTTAAGCGACTCTTTTTACAATAGGCCTAATAAGCTATTTATACTAATAAGCTAATAAGAAAATAACTACCTAATGAGACTTTTTAGCTAATCTTCTATTAACAGATACCATTTATCTACTCTATTGATAACCTTTACTATTAGAGATAAACTTGAAGTCTAGCTGTTGACATGTCATCTCCAGCTGTCATTCATGATGTGATGAATCATCTTTATCTTTAAATCTTCATTGTATGCTTCTGGATGATTTGCTGGAGAATTCTCCAAGTGCTGATGACCAGAGGATCGATGAGGATGCTCTTTCCATCGCATCCCAGATCGTCCATCGGTCCTCTGGTTGTACTCCAAACTTAGCCGTTTCTGCCTTGATGTCTTCATCGATCTTCTGATTCTTCATCACTTATTGTTTTTCATTACTTTTGACATTATGAATTATGGGGTTTAACAATCTCCCCCCTAAGTAATGAAAAGACAAACATATGATAATCTAGAAACATTTATGATGAATAGAGACTAATTTAATTGAAAGACATCAGATTCCAAATTTTCATTGGATGATGAAATTCATACAGTACTGGAATCAAAATACATCAAGGCAAAACAAAAATACAACTCATCACGAGCTACCTGAATATATCTCTCTAAAGCGCATGAGTAGTCTTCGATATCCGATGACTGTCGATATCTCGTGAATGAGTCGACTCCCTTCTTCTCTTGGCACGTAGTGTCTGTCCAATCTCTCTCAAATGACTTTCTGAAACCATTAAAGTGTATCCGATGAATACTTGAAGGCCTCAGTCAGTCTAAGGAACTTTTTAACCCCGAACTCATTCTTGTAAACAAGTCCAAGTTTGGGTTGAGTTAGAACTGAGGAAAATCGTATCACTTGCAGGCCTTGGAAGTCTTCATTTGGAGGGTCGCAGGAGAGTCTTTTAATGCCTAGCCGAAGAGCTATTGCAAAATCGCTCTTGGCTCTGTGGTTCACCAGGGTTTCCATCGTCTTTACCACCGCTCGGTTTTCCATTCCATATCTGATGTTGTGGTCTTGCCTCTGAGCCATATATGCATATAACTCAATCAAGTCATATGGGTTGAGGTTAATGAGGTCGTTCTCGTTGAATATGCAAACTAGCCCATGTGCTCTCTCCACAGTGAACTCGATGTATCAGATGGCTCGATTGGCAAATGTCCTTATTTTCAGATCAATGACCCTCCTTATCCCATCATTCGAGAAGATAGCTTGAGGTGCTTGAGTGGTCTGTCTAATGAATATATGGTGTAGGAGGTCCATTGATTCAGGTGATAGGATTGGAGGATTGATAGTCAAACTGTCATCGCGGTCTTGGTATAGATATTGATGGATGTTCCCTAGAAAAATTGGTTCCCTGGGCAGAAAATCAGGACGTCTCCTCATTGACTCCATGCTCTATATTATTTTGTCAACCAAGCTCTGAGGAGGTTGCCTTGAGGAAGAGGGAGTATCTGCATGCACCACGGGTGTTTGGATTAAGGGTTGTGTATGGGTTAGTGTTGGTTCAGGTTGGGTTGGTTGGGTTTCATTTGGTTCGGCTTGGTTGGTTTCTTGTGCATGGGATTCAGTTGGGGTTTGTAGTTGTTGGGGTGATGAAGGTTGAAGTATCATTGGTTCTAGTTGTGTGGATAAGGTGAAGGGTTGAGTGGTGCGAGGTGTTGGTGAAGGGGTTAAGGGTAGGTTTGATGTGGGTGTTGAAGGAAGAGGTTGGTTAAGTTATGTTGGTGGGGTAGTAGGTTCTTCATCGGTTGAAGAGCTCAACACGATGGGTTCTTGGGTTGCAGCAAAGGGAACTTGTCTATGTACATCTTCAGAGGGCAGAGCCTCTGGTTCCCTTGCCTGGGTTCCTTTTGTTGAGGGTGGTGGTTGTGGTGATGGTGATGGTGGTGCAGCGAATTCGGTTTGTTGTGCAGCCATGGCCTGTGTCTCCCCTTCATGAGGTCCAAGACCTTGATCATCGGGGTCTTGGTCGTCATGCCTAGGCCTCTTATGCGGGTGGCTGCTTGAGCAAGAGGCTCTTATCCTCTTCTTCTTCTGTTTCTTCCTGAAGGTAGCGAGATATGTCTTCAGGAAGGTCTGTCGATGACTCATCTCCATTGTTTGGAGGAGGGAAGTTGTGCACCATTGTTCATCGGCCAGGTTCTGGGAGAGAACCATTGTTGGACGAGTGGCCCGATGAATAAATTTGTCACTGATCTCGTTAAAAGATGAGACCAATGCCTTTGACAGAGCTCGCAAGTCAGCTCTTGTGGCGAACTCGATGGTGGAGGATGAGACTGGTGGTGGCATGGAGGTGGTGGTGGATGTAGGATTGCAAGAGATTGTTGGAGGTCAGAGTTAGAGGTAGAGGGTTGGTTATCTACGATCCCTTGCATGATGAGTTTAAGGTCTTCCAAGGACCGCATCACTATATCGACAAAGGCTTGGAACTCAGCCTTTGTGACCAGATCAGCGTGTGGGGTAACCCCTGCAGCAACAGATGCTGCAGGTTGTGCCTCTGCTCCTGAGGCGCCTTCTTGGCCTTGTGAGAAGGCGGGGATTGAAGGAATTCCATCGTGTCGTTGATAGCCCTCAAGAGAGGAGTTATCTTGCGATGTTGCAACATCCGCTTCCTCTTCCTTGACCTCAGAGGCCGAATAAGTGAAACGAATGTGTGTCCCCTTCGGTAGATCAAATATCAAAGGTGGAGGTGCAGGAAGAGAAGATCACTCTGAATGATCATGGGGTTCAAAGTCAGAAGAAACACATGCTTCTGTGTGTGTGATGGAATGTGTCAAGCCTTGAGGGAAAGGGGCTCTTATTTCTGCATCACTTCTCTGTTGGGAGAGGGGTGATGGAATATGGGGTTCCTCAGCTAATTCAACTCCAGAGGCCCGATGAATGGCCTCTGGATGGATGGCTGGCTTGGGTAGGGATTGGACTGGGTCGTCCTAGTTCAATACCCCTTTGGCTTTGATCGCCAGGGGTAGAGGTGATGGTTGCCCTTTGGGAAGTGGGTGGGGGATTATTTGAGTAGGGCCGGGGGTGGCATGTTGAGTAGCATCATCGTCATTCAATGATGATGACTCATGTGTGCCCTCGTTGAATTCATGGGACGACTCTAATTGCTCCGGGGTAGCTGCCCTCGGTTCATGGGACAACATGGAGCGTTCATAGTTCTAGCATAGCTCAGATGCCGATGGTATGACATTGAGCATAGCCCTGAGGAGGGGACGGTTGATGGCATAACCCTCCTTTGATAGGGTTGGGCGATGACCATGCATCTTGTAGACGGGCGTGAACGGCTCCGCGGCTGGTAGGCCATGCTTCCTCATTACGTCCCCGATGAAAAGGGCGAGGAAGAGAGGAAAAAGAACCGAAGGGAGAGGCTTACCAGCGGCTTGGAGTTTCGACTTCTTGACCACCACCAAAAGTATTTCGTTGTAGATGAGGAAGGCGTAGTCGAGGTTCATATTGAAGAACAGCCCGTACATTATTGTCATGATGTTTAGATTTCCTTGGTCCAAGGAGCCCAGTTTGCATGTAAGGGCTCTGTTTAGTATGGAGAAAAACATATTCCACATCGGTGGAAGGAATTGACGTTTGAAATTCGAAACGTTGCGTAGGTCACRGTTGTAACCTAGCATCTTTACGAACCGGAGAATGTCGTCGGTGGTTGGTGGTTCGTCAAATTGTGCAATTCCAAGTTCCTTGTGTGTGGGAATGCACAGTATCCGGGAAACCTTAGCCCGCTATATTTTGAGGGAACAAATCATATCGTTAGGGGCGTCCATGTCCCCCATTGTATCGTGGCTATCTTCATCAAACTCATAGGTTTGCCAATACTGTTGAACGTACTTTATGGGTACGGCTGTATCAGCAAGAGTGAGAGCAGGAAAAAGAATGCTGTGTCTGAAGAACTCAATAATAATGGCAAAATGTTCGTCAAACAAAGTGGTTCGGAGTTCGATAGCGTGATTATTTGGCCACATTGGTAGGAAGACAATAACACGGCTGTCGGCTCCGGTAGAGTGGATTCTGCTATCATTGTTGTTTGATTCATGAGAGGTAGAGGATGCCATTGTTGCAGGTTTGAGGAAGTTGCAGGTTTGTAGTTCTTTAGAGTTTAGTTGCAGGTTTATGGAAGCGTAAAAGGAAAATGGAGGTAGAAGAAGGGTATATATAGGCGGGAATATGGGGAGGGGTTGGGGTAGGGAGGGTGGGTGGAAGGGAAACGTTTCTTGATTATTACAATACAATAACCATGAAAAGTTTTGGCGGTTTGGTTTGTGACGATTTGATTTGAAGAACATGAGTCGTCTTGATAGTACGTGCATTTAATATAGTAGGACACGTGTCAAGACGGGGTAAGGGAGGGGGAAGGTTTAAAAGGGTGTATGGGGAACAGGCTGTTGAGGGTGTCAGGCACGTGGTTATGATGACGAAAGAAATTATTTGAATAAAAATTATTCAAAATAATAACTTGATGAATACGTAACCCAAAAATAATTTGAATTTAAAAATCTCATCTAATTGTAAGATTAATACTAATTACGAAATTTTGCTCTTCTAAAAACTCATGATGTATAGTTTTTAGTCACAAAAGCTGCAATGTTGTATAATCTTGAAAAAATGATTTTCAATTAAGATGAGTTTTTGTATGAAAATTATTGTCATGGAACCAGAGGGGCTCTGGTTGGTCATGACCCATTTGGGGAGRAACYAGAGGAGTTCTGGTTGAACATCTATGAAGGAGTTCATTTATGTAATGTTGGATTGCATGTTGTAGAAGCCTTGGATTTCAAACCAAAGGTTCTAGATAAACATTGTTAATCCATTATGTAGAACCAGAGGAGCTCTGGTTAGATACATATGTAGCATTTGGGTGACCAGAGGCTCTGGATAGTAGGACCAAAGACTCTGGATGAAAAATGCATGCAAGATGAAATGAAATGTGGAGATGAATATTTTTCACCCCCTCAAATGATGCAAATGTATTGAATTCGAAGTATTCAAAAACTCCCCCTCACATGAGGACCAGAGGCTACAACCAAAGGCTCTGGATATGAAAGATGTAATGGATGAAAGGTGTGGCTAAATGTAATGGAGGAGGAGAAAAGATGCAATAGAAATGGTTGAGGTATTTCGAAACCATAATAAAGAWGATTGAGGTGGCCAGAGGCGCTGGTCTATACAACCAGAGGCTCTGGTTGTGAAGAGAGAAAATAATGAATGAGTTTTGGCTAAGTGTGCAGATGGAGATGCATATGTGGGTCTTTGAGACCAGAGGAGCACTGGTGCCAAAGATTTCGAATCTAGAGGCTCTGGTCTTTGGAACCAGAGGCTCTGGTTGTGAAAGCAAAAGAATGAGATGAAAGTGTATGAGGTAGTCTACTTTGGAATGGGAAGTGGGAAACTCTTTGGGGCCAGAGGAGCTTTGGTTACAAAGAGTATGAATCCAAAGGCTCTGGTCGTTAGAACCAGAGGCTCTAGTGGTTAGGAGAATACTTGTAAACTTACCAAGTATTTGCTTTGGACTAGAGGAGTTCTGGTTCCAAAGGCGATGGTGGTTGTTTGCCAAAAATTTAAGCGAAGTGAATCTTCATAGCCAGAGGCTCTGGTTTAGAATACTTGAAGTTTATGGCAAATAATTTATATATCACATATAGGCATAACCATGAGATATGGAAGACCTCTGGTTTCAAGTTAATGAGTGCCTTTAAGTGGTGAGATTCAGCATACCCATCTTGCTGACTAGGAATAAAAATCTTTTCTCATCAAGAGCTTTTGTAAAAATGTCAGCAAGTTGAATCTCAGTTTGTGAAGTCCAAAAATCATACAAACATGATAAGATCTTCAAGAATTAGAATGAATATAATAGTAGAAAGAATATCTTCAAAGATTGATTTGATTGGGAGAGAGAAAATTACAGCTGAAATCTTGATTACAATTTGCTAATGACTTGGTAATGACAATTACAAAGAAAATACTATTTATACTAGGAAATAGTAAAGCTACACTATTACAATATAAAAACTACACTAAGGAGAAACTTGAATACAACTTTAACGCTCTTACTCAAACCCAACATTCTCCCCCTTTGGATTCAAGTTTGGACTCTTGTGAATTTCGTCTTTCGCAGTCCAAGAATTTTCTCCAATCTTCTTAGAGC
>NW_020204560.1:0-11110 GCF_001531365.2 Cynara cardunculus var. scolymus
AATGTTTTGGAAATGAATCTTGTAATCGGGCAACTCTTTTGTTTAAGAACTCCTTTGGGAGACTTGTAAATTGTAAATTAAATGTTTGTAAATTTAATCGTGTGGTTGATGTATTTATATCCTAAGTGTAATGTACTATTACCTGTGACGCCTCGTGTTTCCGCTTTAGCGGGGTGTTACAAACACACATACAAATGTCACCCTTATATCCAAAGGTACACCTCTCCTTGATATGCCACCCTTATATCCAAAGGTACACCTCTCCTTGATATGCCACCCTTATCCCATGGTACATCTCTCCTTGATATGCCACCTATATTTCCTCATCAAAATATTTTCACAGAATAATTTCAAATAAACAAAATCATTTCTTTCAAAACTTCCTTTTTATGATAAAATAACATTTCTTATCGAAAACACATCATTACATCAAATTCGGTCAATCTTGACTTAGCCGGACTTCAAATCCGGTCAACTATCCGGACAACACACAGAATGAACTTTATCCGATTTACACTTTGAAATAATTCTCAATAACTTTGTCCGAATAACAAGTTGGGTCAATACCCCGCATAAAGCTTGATCGATTTATCACTTAGAATCAAAATCATCTTTGTCCAGATAACAAGTCCGGTCAATACCCCGCTCATTACTTAGCCGATTTAAAATAATCCGGCAACCATTTGGTCGTATTCCTACTTCTCAGTGTAAAAAGATAATCATTCTTACCAATCATAATCCGGTCAACACTTAACCGATTTAAGACAATCCGGACAATACATCGACTTTGTCCGATTTAAAACAATCCGGTCAAACCTTGTCCGGTTTAATACCCAGATAAAACACTTAGAACAAAAAGACTGATTTCTTTCCAAAATAAACAAGATTCATACAAAACCAATAATAATTTTATGCAAAAGAGTTTTAGAAATTACTCACCTTAACAAGCTTTTGATACCAAATACTTGAAATCAGCATGAATCACCAGACAAGAATTAATACGGTCAACTTCTCTTTCTTTTTTTTTAAATCGCACAACTTTTTAACCAAAGCAAGAAGAGAAAATATGGAGGCTCAACCTCCCTTTTATACTTTCCAAATCAGGAAAGTCGGCTAATCAACCTCTTTTTCTTATTCACACTACCATATACACTTATGCACACATGCATGCATACATATATTATGTATATATATATATATATATCACATATGCATTTCATATTATGCACATTTTCACATACCAGCATGATCAAATATAACAATTTATCATGCTATCACGAAATCATTTAATCAGATAATCACACATTAATTACCTTGGGTGACAACCAGGATCCAGTAATATCATTTTTATTTTGATAATTTTATGTTGATATTAATAGTGTATGGGTTTTCCATTTTAGATTCTTTTATTATATTGGTATTTTTGGTGTTATTATTATTTGTATTAATAGTATTTTCAATTCTTTCTAATTATTGACCAATGGTACTTAGAATTTGCTTTTCAAAAGAAAAATTAACATTATTATCCTTACACCATATTTCAATCCATAGGAAAAAAGGAATATTAACTTCATGATTTAACATATATAATTCCCAATCAATTCTATGAAAAAACTTTTGATCACCATCAAACTTTCTTTCATACCATAATCTTTTTTCATTATTATAAGTTTTATATATTTCCTTTTGCAAATAGGTAGTAAGAATTTTAAACTTAAATTTTTTGTCTTCCATTTTAATAGTACCTTTCATAAAGTAAATAATTGAAAAAATAGTACTTAATCAATTTATTGTATTACTGTTTTAAATAATGTGGAAATCCTATTCTAGGTAAAATAATTTTGAAAAAGTCGTCACTTATAATCTTGCAAAATACATTAATGAAGTATTTGGAAAGATATCACTTATCAAAAAATACTTATAATTGATCTCTATAATCTTCTATTTCTGATCTAGTAGGATTGTATGATTCAGTATAATTATCACTTTTATTATCTTCTTCATACAAAGACTTTGGTATAGTATCATTAAAATCTACTCCTTTTAGTCTCATAGACTGTGATTTATTAAAATATTTATTATCATCTAAAACAGAGGATTTATAAGAGGTGGAATTTGAACGTCTAATATTCTTAGAAAAATCAGTACTAAAAGAAATATCTATAGATCCGTCAGAGTGTTCAATAATATTTGAAACTTGATTATTAAATTCAATTGGTTTTGGAATATTTATATCTTGTAAATTCCAATTACCAGATTGAGTGATCTCATTCCATTTTAATTTTTTAGGAGTCTTAACATTAGTATGTAGAGTGTTAGCTTCAAAAATAATAGTCTCATTTTTTGGTGACACGAGCTTAGTTCTAGGCTCTATAGTGGTAGTCATGGTTTTATAATAAACTCTGTAAATAACTGCTAAAGATTTAACATCTTCTTTGAATTCCAAATTTTTAGTTTGAACAGTCAAAGTTAGTATATCTAAAATATGGGGATCAAATAATCCTACAGTGAAATTTGGATAACAATTAAAATATATTGGTCCATTAGAAATGTTAGACTCAGTGATTGCTAGAATCGAGTTATTAAAATTAGTATGCCTAGCATCTCTTAAGCATAATAAAACTGGAGCATCAATTCCAAGTCTAAATAATGGGTTAATAGCAACTTGAACAGACCCAACATGAAGAAACTTATAATGTTTTTCTCTATGCCCTCTTATAGCTTTAGAAGATAATAATTTTATATTCTTGTTATCTCTATTAATAGAAATAGTTTGCTCTGTAGTTTTAATAGAATATCCTTGCATAAAATCAAACGTGCCAATCTTATAAATAGTTTTAACATCAAGTTTGGGAATAGTCCAATCAAGTAGGCTATTCTCAATTTGAGAAATAGTTGTTTCTATAGAGTTTACCTGATCACTATCTTCAGCTATATCAGACATAGAAGTGTGTCTATCAATATCTTTTCTAGATAATAGTTTCGAAATTTTTTCCATTAGGATAAGAAATATATTTCTTGATGAGATTTCCAAGAAAAGTCTTTCTTACTATAATCGTCAGTTGGCTTATCTACGGGAACACCTTGTTTCCGAGCGGGTCCGGCTACCCGTCTTACAGTCCGTCTGCGGGCTTTACGCTAATCCAACGCTCAAGGCTTACCAACGCAGGAGCCTTCCAACTGATTATAGTAGAATTAACTTTCTTATATTCCTCAGAAAGAAATAAACTGCTCATCTTTGTATGGAACAATTTCCGATACTACTACACAGAAAATCAACCGATACACACTACCCCCCTCTGGCTCTGATACCAATCGAGACAGGATCTGTGGCGGTTGTAAATATAAGTGGTGAAGAATTAAGAAAAATTATAACTAATGGCAAGTAGTGTGTATAATCGAAAAATAATAAACATCAAGTGATTATAATTTAGAAATAATACCTTTTATAATCGAAGGATTACAATCGTCGGATGAATTACAATCTTCGGAGGAAGAATTATAATTGAAGAAGAAGAAGAATTATTACAAGAAATTGGAGAATACTATTGAAGAATATGGAAAATTGTTGGAGAATTGGTGGAGAATTGAAGTGGGTGGTTGGTTGATGAATTGAAGAATGAGTTGATGGATGCGTAAGGATCGATGGATGGATGATGCCTCTTTGCCTTGAGAATACTTCTCCTTTTATAAGCATAAAAGGAACCGAAACTGTTGCTTTTAACGGGCAGTTGTCCATCTTCAAAATTATTTATCTTGATAACTGTGCTTGAAAACTTTCAACATTGTCACTTTAGCAGGAACGATCTTTGATTATTGCAGAATCTTTACTATTACTCTGACAGTACTTGCTAGAATCTTTACTATTACTCTGACAGCACTTGCTTGGACTTGTCTGGCGTGTAACATGATCTTGAATAATTGATAGTCCTTTCTCTTGGACTTATCTTGAACTGGCGTGCACCATTATCTTGAATAATTGAAAATCTTTTCTCGATCTTCGATAAAGGCGTATTGATTGACCGTTTGTCTTGATAATAGAATTTTGATAATAACATTTTGATCGAACTTAATCTCTAAAGGAGATTACATATTCATAATATTACCCAGTGTATACGCACACAACCCAGTGTATACTCACACACCTAGTGTATACTCACACATTGATAATAATAACACATTACCCAATGTATACTCACAGATTGATAATAGTAACACATTACCCAGTGTATACTCACACATTGATAATAGTAACACATTACCCAGTTACTCACAGATTGATAATAACTTCAATTATTGATAATAGCACAGACTCACTGTCTGCTTACATTGACAATGATCACACAATATTTCACATTGATAATAGTCACTCAAAAGTTTTCTGATTATTGATAATAATCTTTTCTTGATAATAATCGCTCAAAAACTCTCTGATTCTTTGAGAAGAATCCATTGATAATAATCTCTCTTTGATAATAATTTTATTGATAATTTTACCCTTAAAGATCAAAAGGATCTTGAGCATCTTGATATAATTCAAAGTTTTCTGAAGGTGAAGAAGCAGGTGGAGAACTCTTTATTTCTTTGATAATCTTTGCTATCTCTGCTGGAGATGAGCATGCTTGGATTCTAGAAATTAACATCGTATCTTCTTCTGGAATAATATCGCATACAGGAGATTGAACAGGAGATGATTGAGTTCGCAACTTGTTGTAGAACTCATTAACAGCTTTAACATTAGCTCTATCATTAGAATACTTATCCCACCATTTTATTCTATATCTTCTAACTAAAGTAGGAGGAGATATTCCTTCTTGTGGTTTATAATAATATGTCCAGGTCATTATCCATGGGATTCTGAACGAAATTGAGAATTGAAGATAATGCTCAAAGGATGAATTAGAATATGTGGTGAAGTAGGTTTTAAATTTATGAAATCCTTCCAGAACAGAAGGAGGAAAAGTTTCAGGAATAATTCCCATATGTTTGAACCAGTTGATAAACCACGTAGGATACAAGTGTGGGAATATTGGATCAAAATAAAAGAACCAAGAATGATCAAAATTTATTAAAAGAAATGCCTTAGTCCAGGCTTGCTGATAATCATAATAAGTATAATGAGGAAGAGAGGGAAAGCCACTCAGAGTTTTCTTAGAATAGGGCTTTTGATTTCAATCTTCTAAAGAAAGGACCTTCTACAGCTTCACTTTGCTGTAAGTGATCTTTGAAGGTTCTTTTGTACAAAAAATATGTTCTATTATAATAGACTCAGAATCAATAAGAATAGCTTGATAAAAGTCACGGGTTTTTCTTTCATCACTGTCTAAAAAATTACAGTTCTTTGGATAAAGAAAATTTATATGAGTTCCATAATGAGATGTAACCATTTCTATTTCCATGGGTTCAAGAACTTTGATAAAATGATCATGAGGATTTATAATATATTGGGAAAAGGGTGATTCTGGTTGAGTATGGGAAGGAGACTCAATTCTTTTATAATAGGAATGAGACACAACCGTAGAATATGTAGGTGGTGAAGGGGTTTTGGCTGGAGAAATATTCATCTTGTCAGAAGATGAAGCTACTTGAAAATTATTGAATAATGTATTTGGCCTTGGTCTTGGGCCAGAAGGAAGGGGAACAAAACGATTTGGTATAATTGGGAGAGTTTGATAATTGGTAGAATATGGTCTACGAGTTAAAGGTTTTGCTTCTGATTGAGAATCTTTCTTTGACGATAATTCTTTTGAAAGAATAATCTTTTTGCCTTGATTCATTTTTCCTGTAAAATTTTCTTGATTAGAAATTTGAAAAAAATGTTTAAAAAGCTTGCCATTAGAACTTAAAATTTCTTTAGAAAAATAATTTTGTTAAAAAAATTAAGTTACTTATTATTTTACGAAAAATTTAGATGATAGTCTATTTGCTTCTTTTGTGATAATAGGAGTGGCAAATTCAAAAATAATTTCTTTATTTAACACCTTGGTTGATAATCCTTTTTCTGTTATATTAATTGGATATAATTGAGTGATAAACGGAGTACCTAATATAATTTGAGAACTTAAATTCTTAACTAAGATTAAAGGAATTTTATAATAATATTCATTATTGCAAACACAAACATTAGTTAATTTGTAATTTATTTGTAGCTTGGATCCACTGGCGGTGGATAAACTTTGAGAAGATTTTTCATAATATCTTGTAGGAACTAATCCCTCTTGAATACAATTCATATCTGCTCCGCTATCCATTAGAGCAATTAGGGTTAAATTGAACTCGTTATTGATGATTATATTGACTTTAACATACCATCTTTGATAACTAATATTAATTTGGCTGACATTTTCTTCTTTAGAATCATTATAATTGTTGCCATTTTGTTCTAGTAGAAAAAGTCTTTGCTTTATAATTTGCATTTCCTCTTTTACCTCTTTTAATTCATTCTGTAAATCTTGGATGGTAAMAGTTTTGGAGGAAATYGTAAATCTTTTACAAATTTCATTAAAATTATAAGGTTCCAATTTTTCAATTGGATTTTTCTTGATAATATTTTTATCTCTTAATTTTTCTCGAAGCTTTTCTAAATATAATTTCTTAATTTCTAGATCTTCGATCTTATCAACAATATCTAATAGAAAACCATCATCATCAGTTAGCATATTTATCTAATTACAATTACACATTCCTATACATTCACAGGAACTTGATTCATCACTTTCAGATTCTTCGATAATATTTAAATCATTATTAGAATAATCTGAAATACTTGAATCAGTAAATCATCTCTTATAATTAGTTTGCTTATTTGTCCTTTTAATTCATCATAGATATTTAGGTCATTTATTTTTCTTTTAACATGACAATTTTTAGAAACATGGCCTTGTCTTCCACATTTATAACATATAATAATATCTTTTGAATTATTATTGTTATCTTCCTTTTGATTAATCTTTTTATTAAATTTGTTGGAATTTCTTTTATATTGATAATTTTTGGGATATTTGGGATAATCTTTTTTCTTATAATTGTTGAGTTTTTCTTTTTCATGCTTTTTTTTAGAACTGGATGGAGGCAACTTAATAGGTTCATAACCATATTGTTGACAAAAACTTCCTAATTCATTCTTATTATGAATATTATCTTTCTTGAGTTTAGACTTTAGTTTTAAATCAGAACAAATTGCTAAACCTTCTTGATTAATATAATTTATTAATTCTCCATAAGTTAAATCTTTATAAGGAATAATATTATTATATTCAATTCTTAACTTATTTCGAACTCTTTCAGCAAATAATTTTGGTAATCCAACAATAAATCTTTCCTTCCAATAAGCTTGTTTACAATCAGTTCTAGTCATGACTCTTGTTAAAAAGATATCTTTCTACCATCTAAAATCTTGTAATTTTCTACAAGTTAGATTTAATAATATTTCAGAATTTCTATCTTGATAACTTGTTGGGTTACCAACATAGTTTTTCATAATAGCAAAAATAAGGGTATTGACCTATCATCTTCTTGAGTAGTAATTTGTTGATTATTCTCAGTTTTAATAATAGTTTTCTTGCATGTTGTGATATGAATTCTATCTTCTGGAGTGACGTAGAAGTCCCACCACCCTTTGAGAATACCAGTAAAACCTGAAATTATCATTTGGATGACTTGTTGTTCGCTATTACCTTTAGCCTTATAAGCATTCGAAGCCATCGTCATTTCTTGTAATAAATTGAGAATTTGGTATTCTGTTTGACCATCAATATTCCATTCATATAAAGATTCACCATCATGTTTAGCTTGAACAATTGTATGCCTTTCTTCATATTGAATATCAGGATGTGTTGGTCTATAATAATAATTTCGAGTTTCTGGTTTATTAGTATAAGTATTATTGGATGATAATTCATTATACCTTTTTATTTTATTTATACTGTTTTGATTATTAAATTGATTTTCGATATCAGAAATCTCATCTTGAGATTCATCTTTCTTACTTATAACACTTACACTTATATCAAAGACCTTTTGAGATTCATCTAATTCATCTTTCTTTTTTTAAAACGGTGGCAATGAGAATAAGTTTAGTCCCTGATGTTCTGAGATGTCAGAAGGAAGCTATGAAAGAAGATCTTATCAAATCAGAAAGGTTGGGTAAAATGATTTCAACCTTGGAACCAAATGACAAAGGAATTATGTGTTTTCAAGGGCGAATTTGGGTACCTGTGACAACTGTCAAATTTAAACTTCCAGGTTAGCTCTTATTAAGTTTATATTAGTGTTATTGAAGATAATTTATAAGATTAGGAGTTAGTTAGGTTAGTTTGGTCGAAAAATTTCTAGAGATTCCGGCAGTTACTTAGAAAGTCCGGTTCCGACCCGTAATTATCTGAAACGTCCTATACAGTGCCAAATGCTCTAATTTATACCTAATTTATATAAAACACCAAGTTTTAGTGTTTTAAGTATAAAACCTTTTTATTTAAATGAATTTAGCCATCATGGGTTTTTAATTTGAAGAAAAATGTCAAAATTAAGAAACATGACATTTTAACAAATTTGGGCTTAATGTTTATAAAAAAAAATTATTATTGTGGGCTTGGGCTCCCATGGCTGGCCCCCTCTTATTACCCACATATAAATATCATCATTTCTCCAATTACAACTCATTTTCTCATTTCAAATTTYGAAACTCCTCTCCCTCTCTCTCTCTAAACTCAAGAGTCACCTAAGAATCATCTTCTTCATCCTTCCTACTCCAGCCCATTTCTCCATATTTCTCCATCAAAATAGCAAGGATTTGAAGATACTACATCCCTCACATCAACAATCAAGGTAACATCTTCATCTTCCTCTTTTTCTTGCAAATTTTGGGAAAAAAATCCACTTTTTATGCATTTCTATCTACTATCTTCTAACCTCCGAAAATTCTGAGTTTTAAGGAGAGATTACACACCAAAAACATGTAAAAATGCTCATATGATGGTGGTAATCTATGATCCAAACATTAGAACTCAAGAATATAGGTAGAATCAAGATTTTATGTGAGTTTGATTCTTAAAAATGGCATTTTTAGTGCTGACAGATTATGTGCATGTGCATAAATCGTCCATATCTTGAAAATAATATGTTCAAATGTTATGAATCTTCTTCTAAAAGTTTATTTATTGAGTTGGGGTTGTAATCCAATTGGTCTCACTCAAAAACATTRAGTTTTGACTCCCCAAATACTCAAAACATTATGTATATGCATCTGAGAGTTTTTCAGTGGATAAACACTACTTTAAACAACCATAACTCTCTAGATAATCATTCAAAATCATTGATTTTTCTTCTGAAAGTTAACTTAATGAGTTACCTTTCAAATTCCACTGATTTCATTCAAAAATGTGGTGATTTGAGGTTTTAACTACTCAAAACAAAGTGAGCATGCAATCTATCCGAATCTGACAGATTTGTATATGTATGTTTCAATGACCATATCTCTTTTAAAACTCGATGAAGAAGGATGATTCTTCCTTTGAGAGTTAACTATATGAGTTATCTTCTGCATACAAGTGGAATCACATGAAAATATGGAGTTTTGTTCTCCAAACACCTAAAACACTTTAGGTGTGCAAACTATGAAACCACCAGTAGGTAACTCCTACTTTGTATGCTAATATCTCTTTATTTACTTGCTCTTTGTGTATGATTCTTCTTCTAAAATGTTCTTTTATGAGTTAGGGTTCATATGAACCCAGTTTCACTCAACAAAAACAAGTTTTGAGGCATTAACCAATTTAATTAAGTTAAGTGTGCAATCTGTCAGCTAATGACAGATGTGTGCATGTAACTTTATGGTGCCGTATCTTCCTCTCAACTCATCCAAAATGAGTGATTCTTAGTTTAAAAGTTTCATTTAAGTGTTAAGTTTATAATCCAACTTGAATTTCTGTACAACACTTAGTAGAACTCTTTAAATGAGTATTTTACTAACATGGTGTAATCTGCCATATCAGTTGTGATATATTGTATTGCATAAATTATTTAAATCATTATTGCATGTCCAAAATGTATGAAATTTGGTCACAATGACCATAACTCAGTGCTATATCTCATATAAAAAGATAGGAAACTATCTCTGTTGGGTTCAAGATTAGAGCTAAAGTGTTGTATTCAAGTTTCTCCATTTACTTAGCTTTATTGTAATTAGTTTAGTTTCATTTYCCTTAGTATAAATAGTCTTTTCTTTGTAATTGTAATTACACAATTGATTACGTCATTAATCAGAAAAGGTGATTTGATAGCAAAGTAATTCTCTCCAATCTATCTTACATTCATCTTTGTTTTTGAGATTTGATGGAGATTACATCAAGATTCGTATGAAATCTGGACTTTTCAATTGGTATCARAGCAAGCTRCAGCAGTTTGGATTTGAAGATATCCATTTTACACATTTTGCACGAATTTTTGTTAATTTTTCGATCTGATTCGTCTTTGTTCATCACTGTTCTTGACTGTTCTTGAGAATTTTTTACCAGATTGGTTTTTGGGTCATAAATTGCTCATTTTTGGGTGTTATTAATCAAGATTTACATCGCCAGTTTCGGTTTTGCATTCTATMAAACTTTGATTCACACCATTTTGTGATTTTCACAAGTTTTGATGCTTAAAATGACCAAAATCGAGTTTTAGTTTTTCTGGAAAAAGTTTATAAGAACTCATATTTTTTCATGTTTTGATCCATTTTTTTTGGAAAAAGTGTGAAATTTTATGTTTTTGGTTGAATTTTATCCGGATAAGACTTGTGCGGTATAACAATCCGTGTGGTGTTAGTTGTTTTTCGATATAGGTAAAACCGGACAACACTTGGAAGGATTGCTTGAACGGTTTATTAATCCGGCTAGTTACCGGACATAGCTTGTGCGGATTAATAACAAATCGTGTAACACTTGAGAAGACATGGTAAGCGGTTTAATATCTTGATCGGATTTTGACCGGTTTAACCAATCGTGAGGTAAGTGTGCGGTTTAGGAATCCGCTTGGTAAGTAAGCGGTTTATCCTAAAATCGTATCTTAAACGGTATTTGTTTCTTGAACGGTATTTGACTTTGAACGGTGTTTGACTTTTGTTGAT
>NW_020204561.1:0-11088 GCF_001531365.2 Cynara cardunculus var. scolymus
AAAGTCATCTTTCTTCTAATAGTGATATGTACATATTAAATGGTTAGAGAGATAGTAGGTAGGTGTCCATGTAAAGAATAAAATTTGACCACAACAAAACTACAAAATATTGAATCACATCTTAGAAAAAGGTTCTCATGTTCTTTGTTTTTTAATTCAAATGACTAGTGAAGTGTGCTCATTACTTAATCTGATTTTTCTTTTTGTCAAATGAGCATCACTGTATGTTAATTTGTATATCATAYGACTCCAATTCGAACCGAATGTTAAATAAAGTAATCAGAGAACAATCTACTATAAATATAATTGTAACAAAAATATCAATAATTCAGTTGAAAAAGGCTCCAATTTACAGATGAATAAATAACTTTCTAATATACAACTAATTGTTGTAACTACTACAATATGATTTCATCAACATCATAATTTAATCTAAAATAAAATATAACGATATGTTAAATCAGTGATTTCATATTCCATAATTTCATAATTTTTTTAATAATCTCGTATTGCCAACATAGATATAAGGTGATAAGGAAATAGAAGAAATCGAAAATAAAGATGRATTTATTACTAAAATGAAAATATAARATAAATACTTTTAAAAACCATATGTTTAGCATGTTGTAGACGATTTTGTTGTCATTGACATGGCCAATTCTAGGTCACGAGTGACATGTAGGTACAAGTCTACCAATTTAAAGACAAACATTATCAGAAAATATAAGATGGCTTTTCTATAAATGATATAATAAAATTGATATATAGGACGTCAAAAAATAAATTTATGTATTTTAGTATATTATTTTATAAAACTTAATTTATAGTATCATAAAACAAAATGTCATATTTAAAGGAAATATAATAAACTTATAAGACATTTTTGAACGTCGTAACAAGTTTTTAGTAATTGTGATAAAAGAAATATTGTATTAATTATTTTATAGGGCATTATTTGATAAAGTTTTCTATGAAATCAAGTGTTTTATAAAACACCAACTATATATTATATATTATAATTGAAAAGTAATGGAAAATAACCCTGAGGGTCAAAACTTTTGGAATATTGGAATATTTTGAAATCCTTATGTTATGATATGATATGATATGATATGATATGGAGGTAAATTATGGATTTGATGATGAATAAATTCAAATTGGGACTTGGACTAATGAATAGAGGTTATAAAATAAGTGTAAACAATATTGAAGACAGATTGTTTAATAAATATTACAGGATAACTCTAATGGTTCATAGAAGAGGAAGCCTATGAAGGTGAGTTTCATGAGATACATACAAAAGTCTAATGTTTATATTCATGCTATTTATGATATAAACGTTCACAAACAAGAACCCTTATGATTTACGAGAATGCGAGAACAACCTTTAAGCTAAAAATTGTGTTTAAAATCATATTCTAAGAGAAGTTAAAGTATTTTTCAAACTTAAATACGTAGTAAAATAATTTCAAATATTCTGAAGACGTGGAAAGGTAAAATTGGAAATTGATATCCAAAAAATTCAAATAACACAATGTAGAGTATTCGATCATCTGGGTTGTGATGATGATCATCGTCGACCTTGGGTTATCACAAACAACACAATGATAGCTTACATTCCTATTAGGGCAAGCGTATACTCTTGTTCGAAGACGTTGAGGAAGAAGATCGTACAGTCTATCTCGAGGTATCGAGGAAGAAGGTTAAAGGTATGTGTCTAATAACATAGCTTGATCACATATTATGACACTTCAATTAGGATTTGATAGATGTCTGTAATCAATTAGAGCTTCAATCTATTAGAGATTCGATGAGAGAATGTCAATCACAGACTTATCACAGTTAAGGGCATGGTCGAGAAATTGAATAAGCAAACTATCACAACTCAAAAGTCGATTGTCACAAATGTAGTTAAGGCAAAATCGATTAATATATAATGTATGCAATTGCCAAATTGCTTGTTTATCACATGATTAATTATCACAATGTAGTTAGAACAAAATCGATTAATGTATAATGTAAAAAAAAATCCCATAATGCTTGTTTATCACATTGTAGTTAAAGTTCATTTACAATGTCTAATGCACATAATTTTTGGATTGCTTGATTATCACATGATTATCACAATCTAATTAGGACAAAATCGATTAATGTATAATGTAAAAATTTGTCAGATTGCTTGATTATTACATGATTATCACAACTCACTTATTCATTTATTTGTGCAGAATATCTGGATGAGATCCATATTACCCAACCTAGTTGCTTGCTTGTCACATAATTATCACAGTGTAGATTGATAGCACAAGATCGACATAGATAAAGAAAACGATGGGGATGGGGATGGGGATGGGGACGTGAGTTCGACGTGATCAGTTTCAATCTAAAATCATGTGATAATTACAGTTAATTAAAATAACATATAATTATAAAAAATACATTATTACATTACTACACTCATTGATATATTTTTATTTATTTAAAGAATTAATTAAAAAGGTTAGAGGCCTACAACTGTTCTAGCATTTTTCCAAATCACACGGGTTCTCGTTTAAACCCTTCACACACACACACACATACACACACACACACACACACACACATATATATATATATATATATATGTATAAGTTACTAGAATGATTACTCCTAACATCTCTCTCGATTGAAGGAAATCGCATTTTAGTAATCGAATTTTCTAGAACGAGAAACTTGTATCTTAGAGGTGTAACAATTTTTTTTTATTTTAGTGTTGTATACTTATATAAACATGAGAGGGTTCAAATCTAACTAGCAATCATAGTGTAGGAATTACAGTGTTTTTTTAGGATTAAGCTTCTTATAAAGACTCGGTTCTTTTTTTTTTTGAACCGCAAAAGAGTAATGTATTAATAATGGAGAAAAAGACTAGCGATGAGCTAGTTAATAACAGAGTACACAGCCTCAACCGGATTACATAGCCATCTCTCCCAGCTAAGAGATTTGTTACCTTTCGCTTTACAACTAATCCAATCATACGCAGTGAATTGAATCTCATTACAAACCTCCTTATCCAATTTCCTCTTTCCGTTGAACGTCTTGCTGTTCCTCTGATGCTAAATCGTCCAAAAGAAAGCTGCCATAATCACCCTACTGACCTCTCTTCAGTTCGTGTCCCCCCTCCTTGAGATTGCCGACCACATGTTACGGGTCGAGGAAGCATTTGCCGGCCACCAATTCACCCACAAGGCTAAATGTGCGTTAATAGTCTTTGCCGTGGAGCACGTCAGAAAGACGTGGTCCAAATTCTCCGCCATTGCCAAGCACGTCTGTGTACCTAATTTACACGTGATACCTAACGGTGTGGGTCAAATCTGTATAGTCTTTATGTTGTTATGTTTTTCTCCTTTTGGTAAATCATTGATCTTTTTAAATAATAAGTGGACTTAATTCACCAAATATATAAATATTTCTCGAAACCATGTGTTTGACATATATGTTATGGGAGTTGCATAAAAGGTGGGAAAGTCACCGACTCAAATGTCAAAATTTTAAAATAATATCCATTAGTTATTTGTCATTTTTAGAGGTATTTTTTTATAGTGGTATGGTTTGTTTTGAAGAAATATCCATTAGCAGTAATTATATTATTGTTATCACTAGTTCTTATAATCATGTTACAATAATAACGTTGATTGATGTTTTTGTTAGATATATCTTAACTTTTAGTAAAAATAAATCAATTCATTTAATATTAACTTTATATATGTTCAAACCAATCCATCAAAAAAGTTAAAAAAAAGGACCTCAATCACTTAATTTCATCTCTACATTTTTGTTTGCATGGACGTGTCCAATTCTACAACACACATGTAGGTAGCAAAACTTTATCGATTTAAAAACATAAATTATCAAAAAATAAATAAATTAAAAAGGTTCTTCATAAGACTGGTAAACGCATACGAAGTTCACAAACTGTTACTAATTTAAGTAATAATTATTGGTATGTTTCAGATAACATAGTCCCGAAAACTTATCACAGATATTGTATTTCCAATAACGACATAAAATTGTACGTGCTGCTAAATATATATCGAAAACAAATGGAGTATATAAACATTTGAGTCACACAATATTGATTAAATTACATGTTTTAAAATATGATTCTGATTCCTATGTATGTAACACTTCAAGCTTTATATAATAAGTTAATTTAATAACCTTTAAATTAAATTAACACCAAACTTTTTTATTTATTTAT
Source organism: Cynara cardunculus var. scolymus (assembly GCF_001531365.2). Taxonomy (NCBI): domain Eukaryota; kingdom Viridiplantae; phylum Streptophyta; class Magnoliopsida; order Asterales; family Asteraceae; genus Cynara; species Cynara cardunculus. Next base: position 4,241 of record NW_020204561.1, read on the forward strand.
CAATGTCTGATTGGTTTGAGCTCGACTCCAAAGGTCAAAAGTGTCTGGAAGTCCCAAGTTCAAATCCACAAAAAAGAACAAAAATCCTTTTGTGGCCACGGAGGTCTAAATACAGTGACTCCAGGCTACCTGCAAAGCTGGTGATCGTCCCGAGATTAATCGGCTTGCATAACAGGTTGGATATCCAGGTTAATCGGAAAAAAAAAATTTACAACATAAAATCATGAATCTTATTTTGTGTTGATGAAAAATGAGTGGCGAGAACTTTCATCTCACATATCTTATTTCCATTAACATGAGACAACTTAGCAGAGTTAACTGCATTTTATTTGATGACGTATAGTTGTTATGTTATGATCCGTCTCTTTGATAATTATACATGCGATTTGATTGCTTTTTTTAGTAACAGAAGCCAATACGTAACCTCCTCTTGTTAAGGAAAACATCAAGAGATGGGTTTTTTTTATTTAATTATTATATTTCAAACACAAAGATAATATTTGAATATTTAAATCCATATATTAGTTTTCAATGTTTATTGCAATTATTAAGGTTTTTAAATAATTGTTGAATATTATAAAATGTTATCTATATTATATTATAAAGTATTTGATAGAAAATTTCTTAATTTTTTTTATGCATCAAATACTGTTTATTGATCCATATTACTTTAAATATAAGATTACAAGTAAATTGTGTATAAGTAAAACTTATTAAAGTTTTATATTTGAATTCGTCTAACTAATTGTAGATAAACATAATCAAATATTTACGATAAACATCTCGTTTTAAATATGAAAAATATAAAATATAATCATGATGATCATTGAATTCATTAAAAATACTTAATTATTATCTTTATAAAAAATTATATTATTAAACCGTAAATAAATTATTTCGTTATTAAACCGAAATTAAATTATAATAAGAAATTAGATTAAAGAAATTATACAATCAACGAGAATTTTAAATAGTTAGGGAATGTTTAGGATTGTTTATTTAAAATGTTTATTAACTTATTCGGGCGTGGTACCCGTAATAAAGAGGTTTTAGTTTTTAGATGGAAAAATAAAATAATTATACCGGTTTGGCACCGATAATAAGGAGTTTTTGTTAAATTACTCATTTCTAATTTACTAATATATTCTAGTGTGGTACCGATAATAAGAAGTTTAATGTTTGAGTGGAGAAAAGAAAAGAAATACTTATTAGTTTATTACATTTTGTTATTGTCATAAGCTAATCCACACATTTTTTATAGAACTCTGGTTTGACACCACATAAATTGATAAACACTTTAAGAAAAATCATAAGTTGTTTTAAATAAGCAATCCCAAGCACCTTCTTAATTTGTACTAATATCGATATTATTTTTTAAATTTTTATGATATCTTCAAAACCATATAAAACCGTATTATAACATCAACAGAGATAAAGAATAAAATGAAACATTAAAATCAAAATTTATCAAGTTGTGTTACGTGAATACCCTTCTAGTATATTTAAACCGATGTCTAGAGTTTATTAAGCTTGAATAAATAAAAACACAAATTCTAAACACAAAGTACTACATTGATAAAGGAAAAATTATTGTACAAGAGCACTGTTGTGATCTTGACTTACATAAAATAAATTCATAATTCAAATCAAATTGAAATATGAATAACGTTTGATTATATAGTAGTACGTAGTAGTAGTAGATATATAAATATAAAATTGATTTTAAACAGCTCTTGGTGGTCTATACTTTTGAAGCATCATATAGAAGTTGACGAGCACTTCATTCCCCGGGATCACATCCTTGACGGCTTCATGTGACCATATACGTTTCACCCATTCCACAAGTCTCGGAGTTCTCACTTCATCAAACACCTTGAACTCATTATTTTTTTCAGTAAATTTTGTCCAAGCGATAAAACACCCAAGAACAACATCTAGATATCCTACATCATCTCCACCGAAATAAGTCTTCCCCCTGCTGAACTTTATAAATGCTTCCTCTAATAACACCGATCCTTCGATGATCCGTTTTTTTATTGCATCTTTTCCCTCTTTTCCTGGCGTTACCCTCATCTCTTCATACAATGGGAAAAACTGATGACAACACATACATCAGCAAAACACATTTATCACTCGATTAAGTGAAAATAAAACGTTGTAATTTAACTATAATTTTTTTTTATTTCTTTATTGCATTATATTGCTAAACTTGACTTTTTATACAGTCACAATTTATATATATATATATATATATATATATATATGTGTGTGTGTGTATGTGTGTGTGTTGGTTATTATACAATCATTGACATTTATACAACCATTACAATACAATCTCAACCGTCCATTTCATTTGATGAATATGTGATTTCATAGAAGTTTTGATTGTTTCATAATATAAAGTATTAATCATAATTAATGAACTATATTCATATTCCATAAATATTCAAATCATAATAAATGAACTCCAATCATTTCTATAAATGTCTCAATTAATTGGGTTGCAAAGGTTGTACAAATGCACAAGGTTGTAAAAGAAATATACCCTATATATATATATATATATATATATATATATATATATATCCAAAACGACAGTACCAAAAAGTTATACAGCTAACAATTAGAAATGAATTAAGAAAACTTCCAAAAATAAAAGACAACATATATTAAAAAATTGTATACCATTAAATCATTAATTAAAAAATCTTGCCATATAAACAGAYTTGGAAATAAAAATCTAAAAAGCAACTCTAAATAATGTCAAAGGTTGAGATTTTTGGTCAAATATCTTTTAAGATAGTGCTTATAATGCAATATGAGGTGAGACATTGACATGACATAGACAACAAACACGAAACACGTAAGCGTTATGGCATTATTTTAGATCTACTAACTTATGAGGCTTTGCATTCCTCGCGTTAAGTTTTTAATGTATTTTGAAGACATTTAAATACAAGGGTATGATTTTTTTATGTACCTTGTTATCGATATAGTTGGCCCAAAACCGGTTATCAGCTCGCTCCAGAGGGTCGGAAGGGAGGATGCGGTGGACGTCGGGTTTGATTTCATCAAGGTATTCGATTATGATAAGCGACTCACAAATTGGTGGCTTGTTTGCATGAATAAGGACCGGAACTTTCTTATGAACCGGGTTTGATGTCAATAGGAGCTCACTTTTACAGGCGAGATTTTCTTCGATATACTCGTACTCGATGGACTTGAGGTTGAGGACGAATTGAACCCGGTTCACAAATGGACTCGCAACAGTTCCAATAAGCTTTATTTCACTCTTTTTCGCCATTGAAAGAGAAAGATGATGAACACAGAGAAATAGGCTTGTATATGTATACAAATAAAATCCACATGTGACCCCTGATGTTTAGCAAAATGGCAAAAACTACCCTCTAGAAATGTTCTTTTTACATCTCTAGCATTGTAACGGAACATACTAGCCAAGTAATAGTCTCAATTAAGTACACATTTGTTAGACACCATCCAATGGATATGTAACATCTTGAAAACCCAGAAGTGTCTAAAAGTAATATAATGATGTTCACTTTTATTTATAAATTTGATAATTAAATAAAAAAAATTGTATTTTTTCTAAATATTAAAAGTCTTACATCTTTGACTTACCGTTTCTTTTAAAATGAACCTCCAGTAATTTTAGATTTCAAAAGTCATTTATTTAAAAAGAAAAAACTTGAATCAATGTTATTAATATCGTTAGATTGTTTATTTAATCGTGGAACAATCAATTAATTTACTGCTAAAAAGATGATAATTTTCAACTTATAAAAATAATAGGAGGAGCTTAAAAAATAAAAATTAAGCAATAATAAATATTAACGGTTGATGGATGATTTGAGTCAATTTATAAGCTTTATCGTCTGTTAAAAAACCATTGGAGACTGTTTGGAAATGGAACAAACCTTGAGGGGCTGTTTTTTGTAAATCCATCATCTAGAAACTTTCGCTAGAGCATTCACGAATTGACTGCGGCCAGTGAGTCAAAACTGGAAACACCCAGAAAGGGGAACACTTTTCGTATGGAGGAAATATTTAAATTTAGGTAAGAAATTGATTATTCCTGATTCAGAATATTTGTGTAATGACATGTTAATGATAATTAAAATCGTTAATTAGTGTAATAAACTTTTTAAAACTCTTAAAGTGTCTCCATTTTTATTTCAATTTGTCTCAAAATAAGTGGCTACTTTCAAAAGTAAATATTTTTTTCTTTCATTCTATCCGTAGTTATGAGATGGAGAAAATTTCTCATTCTTTTATAAAAAGCAAAAATTGTTCTTTGATGAATTAAAAAGTATAATAATTATATATTTATAAAATTGTGTGTCATTTTCATTATTGATATTTATTTTGGGACAAAGTAAGTAAAAAAACTTGTTGAAATATTTATTTTAGAACCAACTAGATGGTTGAGCGCGGATTGGAAAATTATCAACCAACCCAATTCATTCAAAAGTATAACTTAAGACAACTCACGTAGGTTAAGACGGAATGGGTTAGCGGATTAGTAGTTACATCTCCGTCTTTTTCTTTCTTGCTCAATGGTTGGGACTTGTCTCATTACCGACCAACCCATCATTAAGATGCATAAATCATACATACAATTACTACTTGTAACTTCATCAATCAATTTTGCCAACTAGTAACATTTATGTAAGTATCAGTTTCCAAATAAGTTAGGCCACATACCGCTCACGGGTAATAAGGTACAATATACTTCTCATTCATCCTTGTAAAGTTCGTAGTCCTAGATTAGGATCTGCTTATTTCTAACTGTGATCGATGCTTCTCATACAGTTAGATATTCTACAATTATCAATTAAAACTTAGGTCGGCAATTATGCATACATTTATTACTACTTAATACACTTCTAGATGCTTGGGTCAAACATAAAATTTCATAACATGATGTGACGTAAAGTCACTTACCATATATTACTTGAGAGAGGAAGTTGTTACAAAAATTCCTATTACATTACAAAAATTGGGATATGCTGAACAACTAGATCATGTCTCCAAAATATCAATTATCAAAAGTATCCCAAAATGTACTAGATCAGCTAGAATGAATAGCTAAATATAGGAATGAACTTTTAGGTCTCTCTCTCATGGACAAACCCCACCCCTAAGGCATTTCGGGGAGGTATGGGTCCCTCATCCATTGCTCGAAAGTTACAGACGGCTGGGAGTGCCACAGTGTGCTAACCCTTGGACCCCTTTTGTAGCACTGGACCCAGGCGGTAAGATATTCTTTCATAACACCTACATAATTTTCGGTTGTTCTTTTATAGAATCGAGACCTATCTACAATACGCCTAGTCCAAGTCCTAGCGGCTATTCTCCGTTCTTGCGCTAATTGCAACCTCAATATGTGTCGTTCTTCCCGCAAGTTATCCCTTTCAGTCAGTGCCTTGAGGTGTGCCCTTTGCAGATTATCAAGCCATCCTCTCATCTTCTCATTTTCTCTTAAGGATCGGGACAATCTTTCCTTTGACTCATCAATTGTTCCTTGAAGGGCCACTATCTTTTCTTCCAAATTTGAGCGTGTAGGAGAGCTTGGCGTGTATTCTTCGGATGGCTCATACGAGGTTTCCTCTTGGATCGACCCCTGTGATAGCATACCCCGTGGGGGTATTTGGTTGCCACTCGGAGTGCCTCGTCCCGAATTGTGTCCCACGCTATGGCTCTCACTAGATCGATGGCTACCTACCGATTCGCCGTTTGGTCCTAGCCCATAAGGTGTCATCCGCCCTCCAGGCCCACGCCCGATCCTCTCCCCCGGTTGATGGCCCTAGTGTGTATCATGTGCACCATTTTCCTACAGACCATAAGAAAAATACTACGTTATCTATTGATAAGAATCAAACTTCCTTGTGATGCAAAAATGTAATGCCTCAAATTCTCATGTTCTAGAATCCTCATAAAGTTTAAGCTTAGGCTAGAAGAAGTCTTAACCTATTTATCTTAAACTAAAACTTTGATACCAACTTGTCACGCCTCGACATTTTTTTTTATCGAGTGCCGTGACGTCATTCTTAATAACTTAAGTCATGAACGAAAATACGAACTTAAAATTCCGAACACACATAATATGTTTAACATAATTTGTTACATCATTGCGGAAGCGTAAAATACTTTAACATAATCGATGCTAATTAAAAAGTCTAATAAAACATGATTTCAAAACATAGTCCCTTCTTTCTTCTTTCACTCGTCTACTGACGAATGATACCTGAGATATATACATGTATAGTATAAGCAAAAAGCCTAGTGAATACAATATGGTTTCATGATCATATGCACACATAAAACAATGTTTTAGTGTATTTTAAATATTATCTTGCAAGTGCGGCCTCGGCTCGTCACTTTTCTTTGCGTATGTGGCGTATTCTATGGATGAGGACTCCAAGACTTCGGAATTGCAAGCCCTCCTTTCATGTCCAACCCACCCCGTACGGTGGACGAATCTTGYCRWATCATACTAGTTGCATATCATTTATTTGCAATACTCATTCATTAATGCAAATCTTATCGTGACATGCAACATACATTCTATGCAAGTGACAACATAAATCACATATGCATCATCGTCATTTTCCACATTATACACATACTTGAATATCATATTGATAATATCAAGTCATCATAATCTTTCTCATCAACATCATCTTTCATATCATGCATATATTTAAATATTATGTTCATCAATATAATCAAGTTATCATCATATGCATATAAACACATCATGCATATATCATGGATAAAATACTGTTGGTCCCAAAAGGGTCTACAAGAATACTAAACAGTTTGTAGAA
>NW_020204562.1:0-1840 GCF_001531365.2 Cynara cardunculus var. scolymus
TTAATTTTGATTTAATTATGTTTTAAATTGTATGGTTGTGTTGTTTATACACTATTGCTATGAGACTCTACCTGCCATACCTCGCGTTTCCGCTTTAGCGGGGTGTGACAGAGGAGATGAGGATGTCGATGATGACTATGATATGTCATCGGATATCAAGCTTCTCCTTCCAGCCGTTGATACCGTCCTTTCCAGGGTCAACGAAGTTCACCAAGAGATGTCCCGCCAATGTGATCTTGATGCGAACTTCCTTGCCCTCCAGGCGGATGTTCAAGAAGTTCAGAGTCAGCTCTAGACTCTCCAAGAAGCTGTTCACGCCAACAACAACGCCACTGTTGTTCTTCACAGCAGGGCTGACGATGCTCAGGCGATAGCTGATCAGCAGATTGGTCTTCTTCAACAAATCCTGGATGTTATCCGTCAACCAGCTCCAATGATTGCACCTTCTTTCTCTGCCGATGATCGCGCCCAGCTCCATGAGACGCATGAGGCAACGACAACTCTAGAAAATGCTTTGCAAAGGCTGGAGGAATCCATGGTTCTCCAGCGTCAGCGCTTGGACGAACTCTTTGACCAATTCTCTCGGGTCTTAACTAGAGAGGGGAGATGAGGTCCAATGCTGGTGAATCATTTGATGCTTCTCTTACAGCTTCTCAGGCTGTTGGTCCAGCATCAGCTTCAGTTGCAGTTGAAGCCGAGGCTCTCGGAGCTGAAGCAGTTGCTGCTCCTGTAATAACATCCACCGAAGCTGCTCTAGCTGAGGTTGACAAAGCCATCCCTAAGGATGATGTCCATACCATCACTACTGCTGGTGATGATGAAGATGTTGATGAGGATGAAGAAGATGATGATGAAGACGATGATGAACCTATCATTCCAGACACCGGAGATGATCTAGATGGTTACGACGACGATGATGATGAAGATGACTTTACCATCAAGTTTCAGAAACCATCAACCATCACCAAAGGTGTTGCCCTTGGAGAATCTGCATCCCAAGGGGAGCAAAGGCAAGGCGAATCGACTCCATCAGGGAACCAGGACCGCAAGTCGAAAGGCAAGGCGGTTGCTGAAGAAGGTAACTTGAAGGTACTTTTCTTAAGCCCTCAACAAACCTTATTTGAAGACTCTGCCTCTCAGGTAGTGATCACTTCAGAATATCAACTTCATATTCCTTCAACAACCTGCGGTCGACTGAAGTGGGTATCTGATCAACCTAGCTCTTTTGCTCTAACAGACCAGCAGATGTCTCAGCTAAAGGAGTCGCTCGACCAGACTAGAGTAAAAATTCATCTTCGTACCTCTAGTGGTGGTGAGTTTGACTTCCTATCTAAAGTTGAAAGACTCGAGGCATTAAGGGCTGAAGAAGAGCTAGAGCTTCAAAAGAAGCAGACATAAGACAGCTTAAAGCTGGCCAAGTCACTAGCTGCTAAAGTCCTTCCCAAGAAGAAGTCCAAGAGAACGGTGAATCCTGTCCAAGCCCAAGCTAAAATTCTTTCAATGGCAGAAGCTGAACACAAGAAGAAGCAAAAGCTAGAGGACAAGGATAAGCAATGGAGCGAAGCAAAGCTGAAAAAGGGACTCAGTCCCCGACCAATCATCAGCGTCAGCATCAGCGGACGATCTAAAGATGGTGGAAGACTGGTCTTAATGCTCATCCCCAGGGACAATCTTGATGCCGTTACCGAGTACCCTTCCTACCTTGGCCGCTATGGATACAGCGAATGGATGGAGATCAGAYAAGCCATTCAGCAATCCAAGTCGAGACACAAGACACTTATCGAGGACACCATCAACGAGCTCACCAAAAGGATGTTCAGGTATGTCAAGGTCCCTGACC
>NW_020204562.1:3160-8229 GCF_001531365.2 Cynara cardunculus var. scolymus
TTGTCCTTATGCACACAAAGGACAAACCATACCCTTACAAAAGTTAGTACGGTACGGAGCCGATTAGTCGACTCTTTGTCCACCATATTAGTCGAGGGAAAAAAGGTAAGATAGTTTCAACAATAACGTATCATCTACCACTTTTAAAACTTGAACAAGAAGATGAAATGTAAATCCAAAACCATATTATAGAGATGATATAGATCAACATGTGAAAATATGAACCACATGGATACAAGTTAGGCCTTGGAATGAAAGACAATTCCGAATCCGTTTTATCTAGTAATGGTGCATACGTTCCACAAAGTTGGAGCCATGAGCAAGTTGGTTCTTCACTTGCAGAGCTTCAAGTCAAGGAAAAGCCATTGAAAAAGATGATGGCGGTGAGAAGTTTGAGGGATGTGTTATGAGTAGGAGCAGGGCCAGCCCTGGCCACGTGCAGCCCGTGCGGCCGCACAGGGCTTCAAAGCCAAAAGGGGCATCAAGTTATCATTTATTACTAGTTTAAGGTTTAATAATTTGGGAATTACACAACTGAGCTTTAACTATAAAAACAGGGTCAGGCCTAGTAGTGATGAATAATGAATGTACTGTCACACCCGCTAAAGCAGAAACACGAGATGTAATAGGTAAGCGAGTCACAGCAGCAGTTAATCAATAACACCTTTCAAGTTTTACAAAATTAAATTGAGTTTAACACCATAGCCAAATTGGGATAAATACATCTTTTACAAAAACTTCAGTTGCGAACTTAATCGGTCTTGACACAAGTATGCTCCCAAAATACATCTTTTCTTACTTATTACCTAAAAAGCATGGAACATAAAACAAATCAACAACAGAGAGTTGGTGAGCTCACGGGTTTTCACATGCATAAAACATTATGATGCATAAACCATTTATTTGCAAACTTATACGTAAACTTTTGCACTTAATAAATATAAATCTACAATGATGTATAAACTTGAGACGCTACTGAGCCTTACCTGACCAACGTGCCCCATTATTTTACGAACGACCATAAGTAGCCCGTACACTTACTTAGGTCCCACAGTTCGTAGTAGTWCTAATTYAGTGGTGGTCCAAATTCCACATGATTAGACTAAGAAAACATAGGTAATGTGCACCCCTTTCTGGGTGGGACTGTCAACACAATAGCGGTTATTCACATTACCACGGCCCGAGGACATGCCCGAGTTAACAAATAGCGTTTACGGACGGGGACTTTATTTGGAAACATACTCCCAAGCACATCAATTTAGCATTCATATCATAGTGCAAAACAGTAAAAAAAACTTGACTAAATAGTTCTTTAGTCCAACGGTTTTGACTAAACAGTTCTTTAGTCCAAAGATTTTAAACAAAGTATTGACTAAACAGTTCTTTAGTCCAACGATTATAAATTAAGTAAAGTTTGCATAACTTCATGCTTTTCCCCCAATTTGAATAAACAAAAAGCATTAAAAGTGGGGCCATGAGAACTCACAGGTTTGACGATGAATATCCAAGAAGATGACGTCAGAAGCTCTTAACGTCCGCCCTACCTTCCTAAACAGACCAACATCCAGTATTCAGTTCACCTATGGGTTCTTGACAAGGATAAAGCCTAGTTGCATCCTATGTAATGCCATCGGATTTTCATGAAATAAAGTTGATATTTTATTATTTATTCTAAAAACAGCCCAATATTTATATAAATTAAAAGAAATCAAAATCCTTTACTCAAAAGCTGATTTTTGGACAGATTATAAATTATGTTCCAGGTATTTTTGGGTTTCACAAATCACTATAAATAGGAACCTTCCAAAAGTCATTTTATTTCCAACTTTTCACATCATTCAAAATAATGAGATCAGCCGACTATTCCAAATATCAAGAAATTTGAGTGGATTTAAGTCACTCATTATTACTCTACAATCTAGAATTACACAGCCCCCACAACAGATTGCACACTCTTCGTGTGACAACCATTTACTCATCATTTTTCGAAGATTTTAACCCTATTTTCAAACTACCAAAAACGGTTAGCCTTCTTTCTGATTTCATTAAATTTTGAAAATGCACAAATCGATTTGGGATACATGCAAGATTCTTCCATACTTCAAAACATATCTTACATCATCGGACTTTGCATGCAAAGGGGCTTTCTCCTGCTTTCTTAAAAATCAAAGAACATGGATCATGGATTATCATCCTTTTTGAAGACATTCTCATGTCTTTGATGAATAATCTCCACTCTTTAACTCTCCAGAATTTTAACTAAAAGGCCAAGAAGTAGGAGTAGGAAGATGAAAACTTTTGTTATTTACAAGGGTAAGATAACTAGAATCATACATTTGTCTTAAAATCTTGATTATTCTTCAAAGATTGACAAATTTTTCTTGAAGATTTGCTTGAAGGAATTGGCGGGAGAGTGGTTTGTTTTAGAGAGAGATTAGAGAGATGAAAAGCTTAGGCTAAGAGAGTTTGGAAATTAGAGTTTTTCAAAGGATGTTGGGTATTTATATGAGAATTTTAAAGAAGGAAATGGGCTGGCCTCTAAAGGCCCAAGCCCAAATAAAACTTTTATTTTTCTTAATATGAATAAACTCACTATATAATTTACCCAAACATAAATAAAATGACACTATTAATTCCAAAACTCCAYCTTTTGATAAATTATGTGGACATTCAAATGGGACTTTTGTATTTTAATTTAAAAGTTTATAATATCAACTTTATTTTATTTGGAGGATTACTAAAATATTTGGCATTACACAAGTTAACTTTATTGGTTACCCGCCGAGACGTGATTTTCCGAACTAAACTTGGGAACTAAGTCAGATGAACTCTAACCACCATGACTAGATCCTAGTAAATTTATAATTCTAAATATAGGATCTATAATAAGGTGCTAACCTGAAACTCAGAAATGACAAAATGTCACAGTCTTTCCATGTCAGAAAAATTTCGTCCCGAAATTTATTTGTCAATTCCATATCATGACTCACTTGAGAACAAATGGGGATACTTGCTTTTCATGAAATCTTCTCTTTCCCACGTGTATTCCGGTCTATGCTTCAAAGTCCAATGAACTTTTACAATCGGGATTTTGCTACGCCTCAGTTGTTTGACTTTATGGTCGAGGATTCTGATCGGCTCTTCAACGAAGCGTAACCGTGCATTAATTTGAATGTCTTCCAAAGGTAGGACCAATGATTCGTCGGCTAAACTTTTCTTAAGGTTTGATACATGAAATGTATCATGGATGGCACTAAGCTCTGGGGGCAAGTTTAGTTTGTATGCCACCAGTCCTACTCTTTCGAGTATTTCAAATGGACCAACATACCTTGGGCTAAATTTTCCTTTCTTTCCAAAGCGTACAATCCCTTTCCATGGAGATACTTTTAAAAGGACCTTATCTCCCGCTTGAAATTCCAGTGGTTTCCTTCGGTTATCAGCGTAGCTCTTCTGACGATCTCTTGCAGCTTTAAGCCTTTCTTGGATGATCAAGACTTTGTCGGTTGTCTCCTGGATAACTGCCTCCAAAGTCTATCACACAGGATCGTAACATATCCTCTAACCTTTGGATTTTCCTTTCTGTTTACCCATCCGTTTGAGGATGATAGGAAGTGCTCAAGTCCAACCTCGTGCCACGTGCCTTTTGAACTGATTGCCATAATCGTGAAGTAAAACGGCTATCTCTGTCTGAGATGATAGAAATAGGTACTCCATGACGTGATATGATTTCATTAATATATAACTGTGCAAGCCTTTCCGTGCTGAAGTCTTCTCGAACAGGTAAAAAAGTGTGCGGATTTCGTAAGTCGATCCACTATGACCCAAATTGAGTCATATCCTCTCCTAGTTCTAGGTAACTTTGTAACAAAATCCATTGATATCTGATCCCACTTCCATTGGGGAATCTCTGGTTGCTGAAGAAGACCAGACGATTTCTGATGTTCAGCTTTTACCCTTGCGCAGGTTAAACACCGGCTTACATACAAAGCAACGTCCTTTTTCATTCCTAGCCACCAATAATATTCTTTTAGCCCTATGTACATCTTATCAGTTCCTGGGTGAATTGATTATTTTGAGCGATGAGCTTCCTCTAAAATTGTTGACCGAAGACTATCGTTCTTTGGTATCCAAAGTCTATCTCTGAAGTAACGCACCCCATCTACTCGAGTTTCGAATTCCTTCTCTAGGTGGTGCAGGATTTCGTTCTTCAGATTCTCCAATTTCAACGCCTCTTCTTGAGCTTCAAGAATTTGCGTTTTTAGGTTTGTTTGAACCAGCATTCCCATGGCTCGTGCCCTTGACAGTTTCACCCTTTCTTTCCGGCTTAAGGCATCCGCTACCACATTAGCTTTTCCCGGGTGGTACATTATTTCACAATCATAATCGTTGAGAAGTTCGACCCATCTCTGTTGCCTCATGTTCAGCATCTTTTGATCTAGGATATGTTAAAGACTTTTGTGATCAGTGAAGATGRTGCATTTGGTGCCGTAAAGATAGTGCCTCCAAATCTTAAGTGCAAATACTACTGCCCCCAATTCGAGGTCATGTATAGTATGATTCTTCTCGTGCACTTTGAGTTGCCTTGAGGCATATGCAATGACCTTGTCTTTTTGCATTAATACGCATCCTAAGCCTTGATGCGATGCATCACAATAGACCACAAAGTTTTTCGAACCCTCTAATAAGGATAAAAAAGGTGCATTGTATAGCCTCTGCTTAAGACTCTCAAACGCTTCTTCCTGTTTCTCACCCCAAACAAATTTCTTGTCCTTCTAGGTTAAGGCTGTGAGTGATTGTACAATTTTCGAAAAGTTTGTGATGAATCGCCGATAATAGCCAGCAAGGCCAAGGAATTGACGAATTTCCGTCGGGGTTCTTGGGGCTTCCCATCCCTTAATGGCCTCAATCTTGGCAGGATCTACCTGAATCCCTTTTTCATTAACTACATGACCAAGAAATTGTACTTCACGAATCCAGAACTCACATTTGGAGAATTTTGCGTACAATTTCTGGTTCCGAAGTAGTTCCAATATCATCCTCAGATGATGCTCATGGTCCTCCTTGCTTCG
>NW_020204562.1:8824-11075 GCF_001531365.2 Cynara cardunculus var. scolymus
TTGACCTTCCCATCAATCACATGTGCCAGAAATGCAGCGTAATTCTTCTTCAAGTACTTTCGTATTTTCATGCATGATATTATCTTAACTTTTAGATCTGACTTGTCTCCTTGAATCACAATTGGGTCATTTCCATCTTGAGGAATCCGGATAACCTTCTCTGAACAGACAATTTCAGCTTGATTTTTGGATAGTCAATCTATGCCTACAACTATGTCAAAACTTCCTAGTTCAATCGGTATAAGGTCTATGCTAAAATCCTTATTGACTAAACTTAGAGTGCAATCCATAATTATGTTTCTAGCCTTAATTTCTTGACTATTGGCAAACTCAATTACATAAGCTTCTTTCAGCCTTTGGGGCTTTAGGTTAATCTTCTATTTAAAGTCCAGCGATACAAAACTTCTATCTGCCCCTGAATCAAATAGAACTGATGCGAATTCATTATTCAAAAGAAACGTACCTGAAACCACATTGGGATCATCTCTAGCTTCTTTGGCTCCGATCTCAAATGCTCTGCCCCATGCCTGACTGTTAGGACCTTTAGATTCAGCTTATGATATTAACCAAATACTCTGGATGATCTTTAAGAACAATAACAGTGCAGCGGAAACAGTATAAGAACAAACAGAGTAGTTAATCAATCAAGAACACAGATGAAGAATATGAAGAACACGAGAGAATAGCTTCAAATGATTTTCAATTCTATTAAAAATATTGACAATTACAATACGGAAGCATGCTGAATTACAAAGACCTAGCTGCTATTTATACTAGTTCCTAACGACTTTTCTGACAAGACCTAGACAAGTGAAATGATCCAAGCCGTTCAAATAAAGCGGATTACAAACATAGTCACGTGAGAAGCACGTGCAGCTAACAAACCTAAGTAAAACAGTGAGAAGTGGTTCTTCACAGAAGATAAACTGCAGACCCTCTGTGAGCCATCCCAGAGGCTCTACTAGATATGACTTATAAGCACTTGATGCCAGAGGATCAGTTTCCAGAACCTCTGTGAGAGACAACAGATGTTCTGTCATTCTTGACTTGTACGTTTTTGTATATCTTCTATTGTTGGTCCTCTGTGATCTTCTATGGTAGAACCCTTCTGTCAACACTTGCAGTAATACTTTTTCATACTTTTACATTAAATGAAATATGAGAGCTAACAATCTCCCCCTAAATATGAAAAAGTAAAAATTGATAATTTAAAGCAAGAAATGACTTAATTGAAAAAATTACAAGAGAAGATAAAAAAAATCATCCTCTGAAAAGAATTACATAAGGAAAGAAGTACAAAAATGTGTTGCTTAGGCCAATACTATTACAGAAGTTTAACCAACCACAGAGTCTGGATAGTCGTCTACGGCATATAGCATGTCAGTCTTGATGGTTTTGTAGACATTGAAAATCCATTCTCTGAAGTTGACTTGTACTTTGATAGCTTCCAGAATGCCAGACACTTCATCCATCCTTAGATGCCCTTTGTTTACCTCTGCCAGCACTCTTTTGAATATCCACTCAAGGGTCTCTGTGGAGTACTTGTTCGCTTCTGTTGGATCAAAGAACCTTAGGATGTCATCTTTGTCCAAGAACACAAACCCAAAAATATGGTTGCGAACAATGGAATTGGGATGACACCTAAGTATCCAACCTGGCCTGTTGTTCGGAAGAGTAATCTTTAGATCTGAATGTGCTAACCTCATCGCTATTTCGAAGTCCTTCTGGCTGTAATACTTCACTTGTGCGCGCATAACCTCGATAAGCCTTCTGACCGATAGAGAATAGCTTGACCTCCTCTCCATGTATTTGTTGAGAATTTTGTGCAAAAAGATAAGATCAAATACACAGAGGTTGTGGAGGTCAGCATCCGTGAACGTGTAAAGGTTGCCGTCATCCCTCTTCACAACGTATTGAACATAGAGCACCGTCTTCTTTAGCAAGGTTCTTGGAGAAATTGTTTCAAGTGATGTAATCACATGCTCTGAGAAGACTTGCTTACGTGGCCTTGTAAGCTTAGAGAATTGAAACTTGGCGGCGGCAGAAGGCATATATGTGAGCTCTGGATCATAGGGGGGCTCTGTGTCCACTGCAGAGTATCTCCACAGCAGAATCTCTTCCACAGTAGTAGTAGGCTCTGTGCGAACTTGTTGCATGGGAATCCTGCTCATTGATTCAAAAATCTCAGAGACTCTTCCTACTGTGGCGGACTCTGGCACTTTGGCTTCTTCTTCTTCAAGTATCGGCCTCT
>NW_020204563.1:0-8212 GCF_001531365.2 Cynara cardunculus var. scolymus
TAAATGCTAAATGTATATTTAACCAGCGCCCCTCTGGTTCTACATAATGGATTGTAATACTATTTTAGAGCCTCTGGTTAGTCATCCAAGGCTTCTTTATCTTCCAATCCAACATTTCATTAGATAAATTCATACATGTTCAACCATAGCTCCTCTGGTTCTTCACCCAAAGCGTCATGCTAAACCAGACCTCCTCTGGTTCCATGCCAAAATATTTTTCATCCAACAACCCATCTTATTTGAAAATTTCTTTAAAAAGATTATACAAAATTGCAGCTTTTGTGACTAAAAACTATACAACATGGGTTTTTAGAATACCAAAATTTCGTAATTCGTATTATTCTTACAATTAGATGGGATTTTAAATTTAAATTGCTTTTAGATTAATATTTATCGAGATATTATTTGAAATAATTTCTTATTTCAAATAATCCATACGTCATCCTCTCACGCGCCTAACACGTTATACAGCCTGTTCCCCATGAACCGTTTCGAATTACCCCTCCCTAACCCCGCCTTGACATGTGTCCACCAACATTAATGGCACGTACAATCAAGACGGCCCACGCTTCCCAAATCAAATCAACTTTTATCAAACGCCTTCTCCATCCATGATTATTTAAATATAATAATCAAGAAAACCGTTCCCTCTTCCACACCCCCCCCCACACCACCCTTCCCTCCTCCCCACCTAATAAATACCCTTCTTCAACCTCCATTTACTCTTTACGCTTCCTAAAACCTGCAAACAGCCTTTGACGAACGAACTTACCTGCAACTTCCTACGCAATGGCTTCCTCCGCCTCACACAAGTCCAATAACAACGACAGCCACGTTCAATCCACCGGTGCCGACAGCCGCACCATCATATTCCTCCCAATGAAGCCCAACAACCACGCCATTGAACTGCAAAACACCCTCTTCGATGACAGGTTTGCCATCATAATCGAGTTCTTCAAGAACTGCATTCTTCTACCTGCACTGACCCTCACTGACACCGGTGTACCACAAAAGTACGTCCAATAGTATTGGCAGACCTGTGAATTCAACCCTGGAAGCTATGGAATAATGGAGGACATTGACGCCCCAAACAACATGATTTTCTCGCTCAATATCTCGCGAGCAAAAGTATCCCGAGTACTGTGCATTCCCACTTGTCGAGAACTCGGCATTGAGCAATACGCCGAGCCACCCACCACCTCTGACATTCTCCGGTTCACCCACATGCTAGGTTACAATCGTGACCTACGCAATGCCTCCGACTTCAAAAGGCAACATTTACCGCCAATGTGGAACGTGTTCTTCTCCATCTTGAACAGGGCCCTCACCTGCAAACTAGGGTCGATGGACCAGAGAAACATCAACATCATGACCATCATGTACGGACTATTCTTCAACATCCCTCTCGACTACGCCTTTCTCATATACAATGAGATCCACATGACCGTAGTCAAGAAATGCAAGTTTCAGGCGACCGGCAAGCCCCTCACCTCTGTCCTGTTTCCTCGTTTCCTAGCTCTCTTCATAGGGGATACAATGAGGAAACATGGCCTCCCCGCTGAAGAACCATTCACCCCCGTCTTCAAAATGCATGGCCATCGACCCACTCTATCGAAGGAAGGATACACTACCAGCAGACCCATCTCCAGAGCCATGCTTAGTGTCATTCCAGAGACATCTGAGATACGCGGAACCTACGAACGCTCTCTGCTGTCCCAAGAACCAAGGGCAGCTACCCCAGAGCGAATAGAGCCGTCCCCAGAAACAATCGAGGGAGCACAGGAGGCATCTTCATCGGATGATGATGATGACGATGATGATGATGACACTCCTCATGCATCCCCCGGCCCTACTCAAAGAATCCCCCTATCTCTTCCCAAAGGGCAACCACCACATCTACCCCTGGTTATTAAGGCCAAAGGGGTATTGAACAAGGATGGCCCAGTCCAACCCCAACCCAATCCAGCCATCCAGAGGCCATTCTTCAGGCCTCTGGAGATGATTTAGCCGAGGAACCCCAACTTCCATCACCTCTCTCTCAACAGAGAGGCGATGAAGACATAAGAGCCCCATCGCCTCAAGGCTCGACAGTACCCCCCACACACCCAGAAGCATGTGTTGCTTCTGCCATTGATGAACCCCAAGATCGTTCAGAGCGATCTTCCTTTCGTGCACCACAACCCCCTTCGATACTTGATCTAGCGAAGGGGACACACACTTACTTCTCTTATCCGGCCTCTGAAGCCGAGGAAGAAGAAGAAGTTGTCGCAACATCTGGAGATAGCTCCTCACTTGAGGGCTATCAAGGACATGATGGAAGTCCTTCACGGCCCACGTTTTCATAAGGCCTTGAAGGCGCCTCAGGAGCAGAGGCTCAACCTGCAGCATCTATTGCTGCAGGGGTTACCCCTACAGCAGATCTGGTCACAAAGGCTGAGTTCCAAGCCTTTGTTGACTTAGTTCAGCGGTCCTTGGAAGACCTAAAACTCATCATCCAAGGGCTTGTTGACAACCCACCATCAGTCGATACCTCCACCCTTCAACAATCCCTTAGCACCCTTCAACAGACCCTCACCACCCTTACCAACCAAACCAGAGACAATACCACCCGTCTCCAAAGGCTCCAACAAACCGTCACCCAACACCACAACACCACATCCTCCCTTGCCACCCAATAAAACCAACTCCTCATCCACTCAATAGCCACCCTCACGGCCCAAGAAACTGGGACCGATGAGACCATAGCCATTATAACCACCCAAATAAACACCATCTTCCAAACCCTCAACGCCCTACCCGCCACAATCATCACCCAACTCCCTCAACCAACACCTCCACAAACRTCTTCATCAATCGATGAAATCCTCACCTCCATCACCACCCAGCTGACCAACATCCAAACCACCTTAACCCAACTCCTAGCCACTATACTAGCCAACATACCCCAACCGCCACCACCTTCACCTCCCTCTGCATCCCCATCATTTGATGCAGCCTTCTCCTCCTTCACTGCAGAGGTGAGGAATCTCATTTCCAACCTTCCCCATCTTCTATCGACATCCGCCACCACCTCTGTTCCACCACCACCCACCTCAAGCACAGATTTTGCCACTGGAGCTGACCTTCGCGCTCTATCGAAGGCACTTATCTCATCGTTCAATGAGATAAGTGCAAAGTTTGCCGCCAGATCGGTTGAGCCTACCATTGCGCTGAGGAAGAGTCTTCAACAACAGCAAGATCGAGCCAACACTCTCTTTCGCACCATGGAACAACGGTGCAACAAGAATCGGGTGCGTACTTTGGCTGAACATATACGGCTTTGGAAGAAGAACAGGTCAAAGGCCTCATGCTCATCAAGCCGCCCCCTCAAACGACGAAGGCATGAGGATCCAGACCTCGATGATCAAGGTCTCAGTCCTCATGAGGGGGAGAAATAGGCCACCGCTCCACAAGCAATGGAGTCCGCTGCACCTTTAACATCCCATCACCAACAAAATCCACCATCTCCATCACCCTAAACACAACAATCCCCATCAACCCAAGCAAGGGAACCAGAGGCTCAGCCCTCTGAAGATGTACTTAATGTACATGTTCCCCTTGCTACCACACCAKAACCCATCRTGTTGAGTTCCTCAACCRATGAAAATCCAACCACCCCACCAACAGAAACCAACCCACCTTTTACTTCATCACCAAYACCAGACCTACCATTAACCCCATCACCAACCCCTCACGATACACAACCTCTCATCTCCCAACCCGATGAATCTGAGCCAACCCAAGAAACCATCCTCTTGCCAACCAATACACAACCCTCTACCCAAACACACCCCCCAACCAAACCAACCACGGTGCAAGCAGACATTTCCTCTTCATCTAGGCATCCTTCGCAGAGCCTAGTCGATGAAATAATACAGAACATGGAGTCGCTAAGGAGACGTCCAGAGATACCACCAAGGGAACCCATCATGATGGAGAATATCCATCAATACTTGTACCACGATCGCGATGAAAGCTTGTCCCTCAATCCTCCAGTTCTTTCACCAGAATCCATGGACCTCCTACATCATCGATTTGTTAGACAGACTACCCAACCACCATAAGTTGTCTTCTCAAACAATGGGATAAGGAGGGTAATGGATATAAAAATGAGGACCTTYGCCAACAGAGCAATAAGATACATCGAGTACACGGTGGAAAGAGCTCACGGTCAGGTCAGCATCTTCAACGACAATGACTTGATCAATCTCAACCCCTACGACTTGATCGAACTTTACGCGTTCACAGCTCAGCGACAGGATCAAGAAATTAGATTTGGGGTGGCTAACTGAGCAATAGTGAAGACGATGGAGACCCTGGTGAAGCATAGAGCCAAGAGTGATTTTCAAATTGCTCTATATTTGGGTATCAAAAGACTCTCCTACACCCCACCGAATGAAGACTTTCCTGGCCTACAGGAGAAAAGATCTGCCTCTATCTTAACTCAACCCGGGCTTGGACTTGTCTTCAAGAATGAGTTCGGGGTAAAGAAATTCTTCAGACTAACTGAAGCCTTCAAGTATTCAACCGATACACTTAAGTGGTTTCAGAAGGTCATCAGAGAGAGACTAGGCAGATCTCATGAGCCAAGAGAAGATGAGAATCAACTCATTAATGAGATATCAACAGTCCCCAGTTATCGAAGACTGCTCCTGCGCTTCTGGGATATATCTCAAGGTAGATCATGAATGGATTTTTCAAATTTTTGCCTTATTGTAAATTTATGTTTCCAGTACTGTAAGAATTCATCATCCAATGAAAATTTTGGAACTTGATGTTTTTCTTTAGATTAGTCTCTATTCTTCAATTTTGTTCATAGATTAGTTTATGTTTGTTCTTTCATTACTTAGGGGAAGATTGTTAGACCCCATAATGAATAAGTATAAAAGTAATGAAAAAACAATTAGTGATGAAGAACAAGAAGATCGATGAAGACGATAAGACAGAAATGACTAAGTCTGAAGAACAACCAGAGGATCGAGGAACAACCAGAGATGCGATGGAAAGAGCATTTTCATCAGTCCTCTGGTCAACACACTTAGAGTTTTCTTCAGCAATACAACTAGAAGCATACGATGAAGAAATGAAGATAAGGTTGAATCATCATCCCATGAAAGACAGCTGGAGATGATAAATTGACAGCTAGATTTCAAGTTTATCTTAATTTATAGCTTATCCATAGTTTAGATAAACTTTATCCATTAGTAGATGATTAGCTAAATAGTCTCACTAGATAGTTATCTTCTAATTAGTCTTCTAGTATAAATAGGTGATTAGGCCTATTGTAAACAATGTCGCTTTTACGTTTTCATAGTGAATAAAGTGAATTTATTGKCAMTCAAGATTGCTCTTTRAATGTTCATACATTGTTCTTGAGTGTTCATCATTTTGTTCATTAAAACGCTATAATTTGGTTATTCTTAACTGGATTATYAGTGTTATTGAGARATCTRGGATCAACATTTTTAGGTCTTCAGATCAAACAATCAGATAAAGGCATCTTTATCAACCAAAGTAAGTATGTTCAAGACATGTTGAAGAAGTTTGATCTATCCAACAGTTCATCTATGAAGACTCCAATGGCTCCTCCACTTTCTCTCAACAAGGATCSTAATGGAAAGCCTGTAAATGTTACTGTTTATAGAGGAATGATCGGCTCCCTGCTGTATCTCATAGCTAGCCRACCCGATATCATGTACTCYACTTGCTTATGTGYAAGATATCAAGCTCAACCAAAGAAATCCCATCTGAWCGCTGTCAAACGCATATTYAGATATCTTAAGGGAACTCCTAATATGGGTCTTTRGTACCCTWAAGGTTCAGGTTTTGACCTAATTGGTTATTCGGATAGTGATTTTACAAGTTACAAAATTGATTGGAAAAGCACCGCTAGAGGCTGTCAGCTTCTAGGTGGAAAGTTGGTAAGCTGGACAAGTAAAAAGCAAAATTCAGTGTCCACATCAACAGCTAAAGCTGAATACRTAGCCGCTGGTAGCTTCTGTGCCCAATTCCTTTGGATGAAAAACCAGCTGTTGGACTACGATCTTTAGTTTTCAAAGGTTCCTATCTGTTGTGATAGCACTAGTGCTACTGCTATTGCAAACAATCCTGTGCCTCACTCCAAGACCAAACATATAGAGATCCAATATCATTTTATCAGAGATCAAGTTATGAATGGTGATATTGAACTTCGCTTTGTTCCAACTGAGTATCAACTCGCTGACCTTTTCACCAAGCCTCTTGATGAGACAAGATTTAACATTTTGATCAGCGAATTGGGTATGTTGAACACTGAAGATTAATCTTCAGCTATTAAGCATCACTCAGTAAGTGAAATGATTCAKTGCTCTATCTCTGACACKRAWYTTTTGAGTAAATATATCTACTCTCTCAGGTATGATTACTCTTCTCTTTTCTCAACTTAAAACCTTCACTGAAGCTTTTTTTCTTCAGTGATTAAAGTTTTAAAAGTTGATTTCAGTGACTCTCTTATCACTAACCATATCTAAGTATATCTTTATACTTCTCTTAAAAAAAATCAAAACGATCAGTGAACCTTTCTCCTTCAATGATTAAAACGTTTTTTATGCCAATTTCAGTGACTCTCTTATCACTGACACTGATGTCTTAAAACCCTCACTGAATCTTTCTCTTCAGTGATAAAATGTTTTAAACAGTCTTATCAGTGTTAAGTTAAACGCTGCATGATTCTTYGTTTTCTTAAAAACTTTTTGTTAAATAGTTAATGAACCGTCTTAATGACGACATTCTCTATTTACTATGCGCAACACTTTGAGACRCGCAAAAGGTTCTGTCATTACGCTACCTCATTTAATGCCATCCAATCATGGATGAGAACGTGGTCTTTTTCATCATGACCACTTTCCCGAACCGTCGTCTTTTTACCCTCTCATATTCCTTCTCTCTCCTCCTACCTATAAATATGAGACTTCTTCTCCACTTTTCTCTTTACGCTTTCAAATTTCTTAGGCGAACCTCTGCTAAGATCTCTCCACAACAAAAACTCTCTCCAATCTTCAAACACTCTTCGACCTTTCTCCTTAATCTTCAAAGGTCAAAATCTTCTTCTCTCTCTGCTATAAGAAATGTGTTTAATATAATTAAGAACTTTGTTCTCTTAACACATTAAACTATAAAGATTATTTAATCATCTCTTTCTTGATTATAATCTCATTTCTTTATACACGTTCTACTTGAAAAACCCTAAAATCTTCTTTAAGGATTTTTCTAAAGAAGTTTTTATTTGTTTCAAAAACTTTTTCTATATTCTCATCCCAAAAAACTCTTGGTTTATACTAACACCCTGTTTGTCCTATTTCTTATTGTAACAAACAGATGGCTGCCAAGAACGTCAACTTCATCATCGATGAGGTATCCATCAAGGCCATCAACCACATTGCCTTGTTGGATATCCCTTCATCCAAGGCGGACTACAAAGAGGCAGCTGACTTCCTCAAGCAGTCGTCATTGGGTTTTGCATTCAACCATGAACCTATCACGGTGAAAGAACTTCTTCAGCAGTTCTGGTTCACTGCTGAAGTTGTTGAAGTCGAGGTAAAGCCTGGACGCCAAGCGGAGCAGATCAACTTCACCTTCAACCGCATGGAAGTGAAGTTTGGTGTCAACACATTGAGGTCGGCTTTCCGCCTTCCCAAAGGCCCCTACGACAGCGAACCAACCACTGCCGAGATCATCGAGTTTCTCGACGCCATTGGCTATCAGTGGCCAATGAAGGACTCAAATGCTCCCATGAAGTCCTTGTCCAAGATTGAGAAGAACAGGATGTCAGCTGTCTGAAAATACATGTTTTCTCATTTCATCCAGTGCATGGGTCGAAAAACTGGAGGTCAGGACCAGGCCTCCAGGATCACCTTAACCATAGGCATATATGCGATTCAGCGTCGCAATGTAAATTATGTTGCGGTCATTTTCGATGACCTRGTGCTTAAGTTGAACAAGCACCAGCGAGAAAAGGTGGTGCCTTACACCAGGTTCCTTACGATGGTCTTTGCGAAGATCTTTGGAGATAAATACTCCACGGAAGGAATCCTTCAGGTTTTCAAGCTTGGATCCAGGATTCTGGATCATAAGCTGAGGGACAGTGATGTGGCACTAACTTCTATTGTGTCCATCACTACCTCTTCTCCTCAGG
>NW_020204563.1:8972-11251 GCF_001531365.2 Cynara cardunculus var. scolymus
GAAGAGGATGGGGGCGAGAAAGAAGATGGAGGGGATGAAGAGATTGATGATGACTATGATATGGCATCTGATATCAAACTTCTCCTCCCTGTTGTTGATACCGTCCTCTGCAGGATCATTAAAGTCCACCAGGAGATGCCCCGCCAGGCTGAGCTTGATGCGAGCTTCCTTGCCATCCAGGCGGACGTTCAAGAAGTTCAGAGTCATCTCCAGACTCTCCAAGATATTGTTCAAGCCAACACCGACGCCATTGTTGTTCTCTCCAGCAAGGCTGACGATACTCAGGCTATCGCCGATCAGCAGACTTGTCTTCTTCAATAAATCATGGATGTTGTCCATCAACCAGCTCCAGTGATTGCGCCCAGCTCCAGTGATTGCGCCCAGCTCCATGAGACGCGTGAGGCAATGACAACTCTAGCCAGTGCTCTGTCAAGGCTAGAGGATGTAACGGTTCTCCAGCATCAGCGCTTGGATGAACTCTCTGGCCAATTCTCTCAAGTCTTAGCTAGAGAGGGGGAGATGAGGTCCAACGTTGGTGGATCATCTGATGCTGCTCCTACTCAGCTTGAGGCTATTGGTCCAGTATCAGCAATAGTTGAAGCTGAAGCTGAGGCTCCTAGAGCTGAAGCGGTTGCTGCTCCTATAATCCCGACCACCAAAGCTGCTCCAGCTGAGGATGTCGATGCCATCCCTAGGGATGATGCTCCTTCCATCACTGATGTTGGTGATGATGATGAAGACGAAGATGATGATGAAGATGATGAACCTACCATTCCAGACCCCAGAAGTGACCTAGATGGCGACGACGACGATGATGATGAAGATGACTTTACCATCAAGTACCATAAGCCATCAACCGCCACCAAGGGAGTTGCTCTCAGGGATTCTGCATCCCAGGGGGAGCAAAGGCAAGGTGAATCTACTCAAACAAGGAACCAGGACCCTCAACAACCTGTTTTTGAAGACTCTACCTCTTAGGTAGTAGTCACTTCCTTGTATCAACTTCAGATTCCATCAACAACCTACGGTCGACTGGAGTGGGTCCCTGATCACCCTGTCTCCTGTGCTCCTACCGACCAACAGATGTCTCAACTAAAGAAGTCACTCGACCAGACTAGAGTAAAAATTCCTCTCCGTACCTCTAGTGGTGGTGAGTTTGACTTCCTTTCTGAAGCTGAAAGACTCGAGGCATTAAGGGTTGAAGAAGAGCTAGAGTTTCAAAAGAAGCAGACTGAACACAGCTTGAAGCTGGCCATGTCACTAGCTGCGAAAGTCCTTCCCAAGAAAAAGTCCAAGAAAATGGTGAACGTTGTCCAATCCCAGGATAAACTTCTTTCAATTGCAAAAGCTGAGCATGAGAAGAACCTGAAGCTGGTGGAAAAGGACAAGTGGTGGAGTGAAGCAAAGCTAAAGAAGAGAATCAGTCCCCGCCCGATTATAAGCGTCAATATCAGCGGACGTTCAAAAGACGATGGAACACTGGTCTCAATGCTCATCACCAGGGACAATCTTGATGCCATCACCGAGTATCCTTCCTATCTTGGCCGTTATGGATACAGCGAATGGATGGAGATCAGACAAGCCATTTAGCGATCCAAGTCGGGACACAAGACAGTTATCGAGGACACCATCAGCGAGCTCATCAAAAGGATGTCCAGGTATGTCAAGGTCCCTGACAGGCTATCTTTAAAGAAATGTGGGAAGAAGAAACTCAGGCTCTCTGATCCTAATGATGGACCATTCCTAAGGAACAAACATGAAACAAAGTTCTCCTTAGATAAAGTTCTGAAGGCTCATCAGAGTGTAGACATTTCTATGCTGAATCTTGACTTGCCAAATAAGGGTCCCTTTACACCCAACTCTGTGCATTTTAAACCTGAGTTAGGAGTTATATTCCTTGACTATGAAGGTGAAGTCAGATTTCAGAGAATGTCAGAGCTACATCTATCCAATGGGTCATCTGGTTTTCCTCTTGCTCTGGATAGATGATAGCATGCCTGAAAAAGTCATAGATCTGAAGATACGAAGGGAATTGCTACGTCAAAGAAACGTTGGTGAAGATGTACTTGGTTACATAGATCTAAGTGTTCTATAATAGTTTCTCTTTGTAACAACAATCCACTTTTCCTTGTAACTTTTTGTACAATGTCTACTTTCAGTGATTATACTTATAGTYTGTAAGCACTAGACATGTACTGTAATACTTGTAATATTACCAATGATAATAAAATGAGTATTCCATGTACTTCACTGAAAAAGATCCCTGAAAAAAGTAATAG
>NW_020204564.1:0-11336 GCF_001531365.2 Cynara cardunculus var. scolymus
AGCACTTCAAAGCAGAGGACCAGTTTCCAGAACCTCTGTGAGACACAACAGAGGTTCTGTCACTTGAGACTTGTTCGCTTGAGCATCTTCTGCAGTTGGTCCTCTGTGATCTTCTGTGATAGATTATCTTCTGTCAAAACTTGCGGTTAACTTTTTCCATACTTTTACATGAAATGAAATGAGAGCTAACAAGAGGGCCTCTGCATTCTTTGGAGTAGTGCCCCATCTTTCCACATCTGAAGCATCGGACACCTTGCTTCTTCTAGTCCGACCGCTCTTCCTCCTTCTTGTTTGGAATAGGAGGGTTCCTTCCATCGAAAGACTTCCCTCTGCTTCGGTCACTTTGTCTTCCTCTTCTGTCGAATATTTTCTTTCCAAATTTCCTTTGGAATTCCTTGGTGATTAGGGCCAAAGATTTAGCAAAGGCGCTAATGTCGTCGTCTTCAGAGCTAGATGCTCTGTTTGTATCATCATCATTCTCCAAGATGTGAGCCTTCTTAGCTTTCCTCCTTTCTTCTCCGGGTCTCCGTTCTCTATGTGGCTGGCATGTTCTAGGTCAAGACCCTCATAGAAGTTGATCATCCAGATCTTCCATTGGGGATATTCTTCCCTAATGAGAGTCAGAGGTTTTGTTAAGGAGCCGGCACTATACATGGACTTCGATGATTGAGAAGACGACATTTTGAATTGAAATTTTTGAGAAAAGAAAATTGACAAGAAACAAGATCGACTTAAAAATGATTTCCAGATTACTCAAAAGCAAACGTTTTTAAAATTGGAAAATAGAGGAGTGGTAAATCTTTTAAAAATGAATAATCAAAAGAAAATTAAGAATATTATCCAGTCGGATATCAATCGACTAATCAATTGATGTGATTAGCAGGCTCTGATACCAATTGTTGGAACCCAGATACTCTTAATTCACATAAGTATTGTTTGCATAGAATAAGAATCAAGAATAACAAATTATTTCTATTGATTAAACAAGATATTTAAAGAAAATCGTAAAGCAGGAAATAATGCTTTGAATAACTGAATGCTTTTATTGAAAATAATGAATAGTTGAAGAACAAAAGTAATCTCACAAGAATTTGCGTATAGTATAAGTCGGCTCCTTCAGGTATTTTTAACCTGAGGCGGAGGCCTCCTTTTATACGCCTAGGTCTAACAAACTAAGCTATAAATTAGGCATGGAATTCTGAGCTGACTGGTCCGCATTCTTATCTTTGACTTTCCTTGATTAGTGGAGCAGACTTGGTCAAGCCGCCTTTAAGCTGTTAGACGCTTGTGAGAATGTCTGGCTAAAGCACGCTTTCCGTGAAGAAGGTATCCAGATGCTCTGCATGAAGATACAGAAGCTCTACATGTACTATGCAGAGGCTCTGGGTCTGGAGTTGTTGTTTTGAGTCAAGCGCTTATGCTTTGTGGCGCACAAGACTTGAACGTTCACGGAGATAGAGCGCGGGATCTGTATAACGGAACCTTCACTCTGAGTAAGAGATTTTGTCCTTGATCCTCTTCATGAGAGCTCTTAGCTAGACAACTTCAATAGACTAAGTCCTATTGACTAGAGCAAGATACTTCTGATTTAAACTTTTACAAGTTTGGGGTCTAACAATTATTTTTACCATTTCTAATATCAAACAATTCATCTACTGAATATCCTTTTACATAATTATTCAATGTCGAATTATTTAATACAGACTCGGTAAAATTATTCTTCTTCTGTCGAGTTGAAGATTTTTCTTCTTCTTTTACCCTCCAAACCTTCTTAAACTTCAACGTGTTATCTAAAACAGGAAAAATAAAATCATCAGCTTCAAATGAATGATGAACTTTATGTTTATTTTTCTTATTAGCAAGCTTCTTCTGTTTCCTCGAATTCTTTTTAGTTTTAAACTTTCGGAAACAAGTTTTCATTAAAATTCTTTTCCAAATCTGAAGCTAAGTTAGAGTCCTCAGTCATTTCATTTTTAACAAGGAAATCTTCATGACTGGGTAGTTTCTTAGAAAAGTCGAACTGATCAATCTCATTGTCCAAACAATTTTCTGAATTCAAGATATCTGAAAAATTAATTTCTTCATTTAAAATATTTATTTCTTCTGAATCAGAAGCGTCACTTGAAGATTTAGTGCACGAAAAATACTCAGACTCAACTTGTTCCATTTTAACTTTAGAATTTTGTAAATCCTCAATTTTATTTAAAAATTCTTGCTTTTGTTGATTAAATGAAAGTCGTTCTTCATTTAAAATCTTTTCCAACTGAACCACTTGTTTTTCTAAAACTAAAGTAGGAGTATTAAGCTTTGGTTCAGCGGGTTTAGATTCAAGCTCTACTTTAGAATAGCTGTGAAAATAATCAGTTGAAAGAACATAGTCTTGATTTTTGTAGCTTTCATTTAATTTTGAATAATTGAACGGAACTTGCATCTTGTCTTTTCTTTGTCGGTTAAAATCTTCTCGTTGTTCTTCCTCATCAGAAGATTTTGTAAATTTAATTTGAAACTCGGGTCCGCAATCAAGATATTCAAATTTATATAGAGTCGGGGTATAATATAAAATTTTTCCTAAAAAATTTGGATTTTTGTACCCCAACCCTTCCCGAGGGTTAAAGAATCTTGTTTCAGAGGGTTTATTTAGAAAAATTGTTTGATCAGTCCTGCCCTCTCTTATATAACTTTTCTTCCTTAGCTTTCAGTTTTTCATTTAATTGAATAATTTGTAATTCAAGCTTACTAATTTTAACAATCAGTTCTTCATTTACTAATTCTAACGACTTATATCGTTCCTTTGAATCAGATAGCTCGGTTTTTAAAACATTGGATTTTTCATTAAATGTTTTAGATTCAGATAATAAAGATTTTGCCCAATCCAAATTTCCAGCATTTTCATCAAATAATCTGATGTATTTTTCTTTTTGCGTTTGTAATTCTTTTTGAAAATTATTTAAACGCAATTTTTCTGTTTTTAATTGTTGCTGAAAAGATTGGAGTATAAGCATCATCTTTTGCATCTGATTAATGCATGAATTCTCCAATACCTCTTCTTCCATCTCAACATTTTGTTCTTCTCCTTCATCTGAAGAACAACTTTCAGTTTTAGCCATCAAGCAGATGTGAGCCACAGCTTCCGACTCTTCCTTCTCATCGGTTAAGTTTAAGCAATGGTCATCTTCTGCCATTAATGTTTTGACCCACATCTCGTTGTTTCGAGAGAAGAAATTTGTTCTTGTAATAGTCGGTATTTCTTGTTACCGGCTTTCTGCAGTTGACAGCGAAGTGACCTAGCTTGCCACAGTTGTAGCACTTTGTATGCTCATCAGCTACGCCTTCTACAAATTTCTTCTTCTCTTCTGGCTTCTTTTCGTACTTCTTCCCAAATCTATTTTCTTCATATTTCTTCTTTTCTCCGAATTTATCTTTAAATTCGTATTTTGAGCCTGAAGAGAATCTTTGATTGTTCGAGTGCGGTCTTTTCTTAAACTTCTTTTGGAATGTCGTTGTTAGCATCGCCATGGCATGTTTGAATTCAGTCATTTTAGAGTCTGAATCAGAGTTGTCACTTCCTTCACTTGCCGATTCACTTGATTGGCTGATCTTCTTTACTTGCTTTCCAGATATGCTTTTCCCTTTCTTTTCAGATACAAAGGCTAAAGGATCAGCAACTTCTTTTTCCTTTTTCTTCTTAGAATCACGGACCTCTAAAACTTCTTTCTCGTTATGCTTTAGAGTTTCATAAACCTCATGTATGTCGATATCAGATAAGGGATTTGTTGAATATGATATGGTTAGAGATTCCGTTCTTGGTCAGCTCATTAAGCAATCTGGTAAGCCTATCATAAACATCGTCAAAGCTCTCTCCGTCTTTAGCCTTGAACTCTTCATAAGAAGATATACAGTTAATGATTTTTAACTGAGTTCCGACTTTGAAACCCATCGTCATCTTTTCTATTTGAACCAACATGTTGTGACCAGAAGATTTATGGCTGTCAATGCTCGTGTAGATATCGTTGGTTAGTGCTTGCATCATGTATGACTTGCATAACACATCAGCATGTGCTCTCTCCTTTTCTTCCGCAGTGTATCTGAACTTCTCTTTTATGACTATTTGCGCAGGTCTGCCTTCTTCAGGAACAACATGTGTCTCTCTGTAAAATACAGCAGGACCTTCCATCAAAAATTCCGTGATCAGATCACCTTCTTTCATTCTCTCAATAATGTTGAGGAATCTATCCCTCCATTGATTGTAATCTCCTCTAAACAGTACGGGTGGCTTGGTGTTAGTACCGATAGCCATTGCCTCTCTTGAACTCATTTTATCAGATTAGTATGATATAGGATCAACTGTAGTTTAAAATTTGAATTAAAGGATTAGGATTCAAAAATATTTCAATTAAATCGCACACAAGGATTTGCACACAGACTTATCCAGATTAGAAGTCCGGTCAAGCTTATCCGGATTAGAAGTCCGGACAAAGAAGATAGTCAAGAAATTCTAATCAAACCAAGTTATCCGGATTAAATATCCGGACAACAAATACAATCAAACTTGCTCAAATAACAACAAATCCGGATGAGGAATCAGGTCAATTCTAACACTTAGCCAAATTTGCACAATTGAATACGAACGTAAAAAGTCAACAAGTCAACAAGTCAAGTCAACCTAGTCAACAAGTCAAAATATATCAATCCGCTCGATTAGTCAAACAATTCAAATCGCTCAACTAGTCAAATATATCAATCCGCTTACTATAGAAAGTCAAACACCGCTCAACAATCCGTTCACAAAGTCAAAGTACGATCAACAATTAAATCGCATACAACAGACCAAGATAAATCGCACAAATAAATCAACGATTTACCAGGCGGATTAAGCTAAATCGCTCCCTAAATCGAACAAGTATCAAACGATTTACCTCTAAATCGATCAAGTCTTACCCGGTTTATCCTAAATCGCACAAACAATCAATTCACAGAATTACAAGTCTTAAATCGTACAAGTATTAAGCGATTTACACTAAACCGATCAAGAGTTATACGGATTAGAATTCAACCACAAACACAATTTTAACACTTTTTCACCAAAAAATGGATCAAAACATGCAAAATTATGAGTTTTTGAATAACAGAAACAAATTTTGTAAACTTAAAAATCGATCAAATTTGGTTCAAAACTTAATTAAAATCAAAATCGATGTGAATCAAAGTTGTTCAGATTTAAATTGCGAATCTAGTAGTGCATATTATATCAAATAACAATCAAAATCGATGCGATTCAAGCAAAAAATATGCAATCTGGACGAAGAACTTCAAGAACAGATGAAGAACAGTCAAGAACAATCGTTTAATCCACTAAAATCCGTGCAAAATCCTCAAAAAAATTGTTAATCCTCAAAGACAAATTGTAGCAGACTGCTCTGATACCAATTGAAGTTCCCAAATCATACAAAATCAGAAATATTCTTCAAGATCAAGATCAAGAACAAGAGTAGAGAGAGATTTTCACCAAATCTTTAATAGATTTCTTGAGAGAGAATTACATAATTGATTACAGCACTAATCAGATTAACAACTAAACTAATGACAATTAAGAGACTAATTACTCTTTATACTAAGGAAAATAGTAAAAGCTAACTATTACAAAAACATTATAAAGGAAGAACTTGAATACAACTTTAAAGCACATTCTTGAACCCAACACTTATACTTATTGTTTCTTAAAAATCAAAATGATCACTAAATCTTCTCTGTTTAGTGATTCAAATGTTTTTAAATGCCAGAATCAGTGATTCTTTTATCACTGACACTGAATTCTTAATACTATCACTGAAGTTTTCTCTCCTCAGTGATAAAAATGTTTTAAAATGTCTTTTCAGTGTTTAATTAAACACAAAATGACTCTTCGTTTTCTTAAAAAACCTTTTCGTTTTTAAAAGAAATAGTTAATGAACCGTCTTTATGACAACATTCCCTATTTACAATGTGGAACGCTTTGAGACGCACAAAAAGGTACTGTCATACGCTACCTCATTAAATGTCATCCTATCATGGATGAGAACGTGCCATTTTTTCATCATGACCCCTTTCCTCAACCATCGTCTTTTTCTCTCTCATATCTTCTCTCTCTCCTCCTACCTATAAATATGAGACTTCTTGTTCACTTTTCTCTTTACGCTTTCAAAAATTCAAAGACGAACCTCTGTCGAATTACCAAGCAAGAACTTCTCTCAAAAATCCTTCTACGACCTTTCTCTCTAAACAACTTAAGGTCAAAATTTTCTTTTCTTGTTCTTCTACTCTTTTAAGAAATGTATTTAATACATATAAGAACTTTTTTCTCTTAAAACATTAAACATTAATGATTATAAACTCAACTTTCTACTTGGTTGTAATCACATTTCTTCAAAACACATTCTACTTGAAAAACCCTAATCCTTCTTAAAGGATTTTTCAAAAGAAGTTTTTATCGTTTCAAAAACTTATCTATACACATATCTTGGTTATCTAACGAACTGTTTATCTATCTTTTTCTCATTAAAAACAGATGGCTGCCAATAATGTCAGATTCACCGTCGATGAAGTGTCCTTCAAGGCCAACAACCATATTGCCTTGTTGAACACCCCTTCAAACAAGGCGTTCTACCAGGAAGAGGCTGACTTCCTTAAATAGTTGTCGCTTGCATTTGCCTTCAACCATGAACCTGTCATGGTTAAGGAGGTTCTACAGCAGTTCTGGTTCACTGTTGAGGTCGTCGACGTTGAAGACAAGCATGGCCGCCAAGTTGAGCAAATCAACTTCACATTCAACCGCATGACTGTGAAGTTTGGCATGAATACCATGAGAACCGTTCTTTGCCTTCCCAAAGGCCCCTTCAACAACGAGCCCATAATGGCCGAGATTATCCAATGTCTCGATGTCATTGGCTATCAATTAGCGAGCCTAGACTGGAGGTCAAGACCAAGCCTCCAGGATTGTCTTGACGATTGGTGTTTCTACGATTCAACATCGCAATATAAATTATGTTGCGGTCATTTTCGATGACATGGTGCAAAAGCTGAACAAGCGCCAGCGAGAAAAGGTGGTGCCCTACACCAGGTTCCTTTCCATGGTCTTTGCTAAGATCTTTGGAGAAAAATACTCCAAGGAAGGAAACCTTCAGGTGTGTAAGCTTGGATCTAGGATTCTGAATCATAAGCTGAGGGATGAAGACGTTCCACTCTCTTCAATAGTGCCCTTCACTCCCTCCTCTCCTCAGGTGGTCAAGACAAGGGAAAACCCCCCCACGTTTAGCCTAGCCACCAAAACCTCCTCCAAACGACTACAACCAACTCTTGGTTCTCCTCAGAGAGCCAAGAGGGCCAAAAAGGGGATAGCCACATCTCTGGCTGAGACCTCTCAACAGGTTTCAGCTATTGAAACTAGCCTTAACCCCAAGTGTGACAATTCGTCACTTTGGAATTTCAGGTTAGTACCTTATTTCAAGGTCTTTATTTAGAATTAAGTCTTTCTAGGATTTAGCTTTGATGATTAGAGACCATCATGCTTAATTCCCAAGATTAGTTCGTTAGATCACGGTTCAGCAGGTAGCTAACAAATTTAGTTTATGCAATGCCAAATAGTTTTGAAGTATTCCACATAAAATAAAGTTGATATTTTTTTTAAGTTCCGTCCTCTTTAAAAATTTAAAGATTTCCAAAGTCCCATTTTTATATTTATTTGCCAAATTAATTTAAAGAGTGGAGTTTCCTTTAAAATCTTTTATTAAATTGTTTTGTTTGTTAGATTAGTGGGGTTTCATTATTTAAGAGAAATAAAAAAAAATTGGGCTTGGGCCTTTAGAGGTCAGCCCATTTCTTCTCAAAAAGCCCCATATAAATACCACTCTTCTTTTGGAAAATCTTCATTCTCCAAAATTTCCAGCTTTCTGTTTTCTCTGTAACGCCATCACCTTCCAGCCGGTTCCAATCATCTTGCAAAACGTAATGTTTTGCTGTCCTTAAGAGCTTGTACGAGTTTTTCCTGTCAAGAAAAGGTATGTTTTAGAGCTGTCCTATTTTCATTGAAGTCCGAAAGTTTTCATCTTTCTCCCTTCTCGATTCTTTAAGTAATTTATGGGATTTAAAGAGGAGAGATTATTCATCAAAGACCTGCATGTGTCTTCATTGGGATGATGATCTGTGACCCAAGTTTTTCAATCTCTAAGAAAGAAAGAATCAATCCTTGCATGTGAGGACTGATCATATTTTCGGATGACAGGTCTTGCATGCAGCTTTAATCGAATTTATTATCTTAAAAACTCATTGGAATTAGAATTTATTTGTTTTCTGGAGCTGTCGAAGATGATGATTTTGTGTTAAAATCTAAATTCTTGAAAATGTTGAGCTTGAAACCCCTCCCCATCATTGCTACCATTCTTGGTGCATGCAATCGGTGTTGGAGGCGTGTGGCTCAAGGTTGTAGAGTTCTTGGAAAGAGGTTTTAAACCCACTCAAAATATCTTGATTTTGGTAATTGGCGGCTGTCATCATTGTTTTGGGATGAGCTAAAATGATGTCATTAATAGGATTTTGGAAGGTTCCTTTTTGATAAATAATAAAATATTAGCTTTATTTTACGAAAACACTTGATGGCTTGCGTTGAAATCAACTATGCTCTACCTTAGGCGAGAAACCATTTAGTAATGTGGCGCTGGTTTGGTCTGTCAGGAAATTTGAGTGAGTCTAGGAAGCTTCGAAAGGAAACCTTGGATATTCATCAAACTAGTGAGTTCTTATGGCCCCACTTTTACTGCTTTTGTATATTTTATGGGGGAAAAACATGAGATTGAACAAACTTTGCATGTTTATGTTATATGAAATTTTGGGACTAAAGAACTGTTTAGTCGATGCTTTGCTCAAAACTTTTGGACTAAGGATCTGCTTAGTCAAACTCTATTGAAACCTCTGGACTAAGGAACTGCGTAGTCAGGTTTATTATGTTTTGTTTTGATAACTATTATAGCACTTAGAATAAATGCTAAATTGATGTGCTTGGGAGTATATGTTTCCAAATAAAAGTCCCCATCCGTAAATGCTACTTGTTAACTCGGGTACATTCCCGGGCCGTGGTATTGTGGATAGCCGCTATTGTGTTGACAGTCCCACCCAGAAAGGGGTGCACAATTACCTACGTTTTTCTAGTCTAAATCATGTGGATTTTAGACCACCGTTGAATTAGTACTCTATCGAACTGTGGGACCTAAGTAGTGAACGGGCTACTTCTGGTTGTTTGAAAATTAATGGGGCAAGTTGGTCAGGTAAGGCTTAGTAGCATCTCAAGTTTTACATCGTATAGGATTTACATTTATTAAGTGCAAAGAATTCTCATAAGTTTGCTACTACTTGATTTATGCATTGAAACATTTTATGCATATGAAAACCCGTGAACTCACCAACTCTTTGTAGTTGACCATGTTTTATTTCCATGCTTTTTCAGGATCTAAGTAAAGTTGTTTGGATTTTTGGGAGCATACTCGAGTCAGGATCGATTAAGTCAGAATTTGATGTATTTTGGGAACGTTGTGTAAACTCTAATTTTTAGTTATGTCGATGAACTTGTTTTGTTTTTGAACAACTTGGTATGGTGTTATTTATAAACTGTTGATATGACTCGTTTGCCTGTTACATCTCGTGTTTCTGTTTTAGCGGGGTGTGACAGATTTGATATCAGAGCCACAGTTATAGAGAACGCTGGTTTTCTTTAAAAACCATCGACTATAACCAAAAATTTTCCAAATATTTTCAAGAAATTTGAAATTGTATGTTTTTAAAGCGGGTCATATTGTTGCATGTCGCTTAAGCAGAGCCTGATCACCTGTGCTTAATTTATATGTAATAAGAAGAACTTAATCGATCTGAACTGAGGTATGCTCCAGCAAAAGAAATGGTTATGAATAGCATGAGTTTTGTTGCACTTTTATGAATATCTGATTCCTAGGACCAGAGGCGATGGGTAGTAAATGCCTTAATTTAGTTAAGTGACCGTGTAGGACCAGAGGCTCTGATCTTTGCAACCAGAAGCTCTGGTAAGTGCCAAAGAGAACCAGAAGATCGATGGATGGATTACTTAGTATTTTCTAAGTGTAGAGGTTGAGCCAGAGGCTCTGGTCTTTGCAACCAGAAGCTCTGGTAAGTGCCAAAGAAGAACCAGAGGATCGATGGACGGATGGCTTAGTGTTCTAAGTGTAGGAATTGAAACAGAGGCTCTAGTCTCGTAACCAGAAGCTCTGGTAAAGGCGAGCAGAAGAACCAGAGGACCAATAGATGGATTACTTGGAATTTTTTTTTTCTAAGTATAGATGTTGCAACAGAGTCTCTGGCCTTATTACCAGAAGCTTTGGTAATTACATCAGGAGGAACCAGAGGATAGATGGACGAAAGATCTATAATTATTCTAAGTATGAAAGTTAAAGCCAATGGTTGATAAAGATAGAATTCCTTTGGATTGTTAGAAAACCGATGGACAAAAAATCCTTCTCTAAGGACTTTAGTACAACCAGAAGCTCTTGTCTCACGACCAGAAGCTCTGGTCTCACGATCAGAAGCTCTGGTAGTGTAACTAGAGGTGTTGTCCAGAGAATCCAGCATGATTGTTATGATTAGGTTTTGTTCAGAAGCTTCTATTGTATCACTAAGCGTTTGTTAGATGTTGCACTTTAGTAACTAAGATTATTCATGTCGCAGATCTCCACAATGTCTTCCGATCCGAGTGAATACTCCACCGATGAATCCGGTTATGTAGTTGGTCGCTCTGGATGGAACGGAAACCGTAACAAAGAAATAGACCCGTATGAGCAAGAGACGGCAATGAGTGATGTTGCTGCCACACCTCAAGTATCTTACTTACCCCCAAAGGAGTCGGTACCTGATGTTCCACCACGAACCCATCATGGCCCAAGGATCAGAGTCACGCTCAGAAAGAGTGTCCCACTACTGCAACGGGTGACATTCGAGAACTCCCATAGGGTTGTAGGGGAGTCATCCCGACCCTATGAAGGGAGCAGAATGACTCAAATTGTGACCGGGGTACCTGTGTCTTACTCTCAAGGGACGAATCCGACTGAAAGAGATTGGGTGAGGAGGATTGCAGCTGACACGCAAATGCACCAGTCTCGGATAGGATATCATCATCACATCCTTAACAACCTGTCTGATGTATTGGAAGCRCACCACCAAAGCATAATCAGGAACAGAGAGGCTGCTGTTGCCGCCAGGCGGGAAATTAGGAGGTTGTATAGATGGTTGGTAGTTTGTGGTATGATGATGTTAGCATTGGGATTAGCCATAGGATGGATGTT
>NW_020204565.1:0-11126 GCF_001531365.2 Cynara cardunculus var. scolymus
AGCTATGAAGAGTTCAGTGTTGCAGCCACACCCAGTAATGTGAGCTTAAGTACAGACTACAAAGGGGAAACGAAATATTACCACTAACGTGCTCCTATCGCTGTAAAATTGGTGAACGAAATCAGGCTGCGTCTGAAGCACCTGATATGTCAAATATATACGCATCTGGGAGAGTCTGTTGGAGTCGATATCATCTCAATCGTAATCTGATGGAACCGATGAAATCAATAGGGGAGAGTGAAGACAATCAATTTCATCAAAATCTTGAAATCGATAGGGGAGAGTCTGTTGAAGTCGATTTCATCTCTGTTGGAGTCGATATCATCTCAATCGAATTGGGTTAGCTGTTGGAGTCGATATCATCTCAATCGAATTGGGTTAGCTGTTGGAGTCGATATCATCTTAATCGAATTGGGTTAGAGATATGCACGATGGGCTAATCTGGCGGGGGTTTAGGGTTAGAGATATGCACGATGAAATCGATGAAATCAAATTGGGTTGGATGGCGATAAACAGGGGCTAATCTGGCGGGGGTTTAGGGATAAGAAATCGAATTGGGTTGCGATAAAATGGGCGATTTCATGCGATAAAATGGGATTGAGTTTAGGAAGGGGGTGGTTAGGATAGTATGCTTTAGTAAGTTGTATTTAAAGCAATAGAAGTTGTTTTTAAGAGTTTAAGAGATCAAGAGTTTGAGCCAAATGCATTATAAGATAGTATAGATATATATATATACATAATTTTATAAAAAAATATACATTTGCGGCGGGTTGGCGGTTTGGGTTGGGTTACGTTATGCCAACCCAATTTCAACCCTTCTAATTAGCGGTTTGGCGGTTAGCGGTTTGGCGGCTTAGCGGTTTGGCGGTTTGGGTTTAATCGGGGTTGTTAGCGGTTCGGGTTGGGCGGGTTTCGCGGGTTGGCGGTTTTTTGTTCACCCCTAATTAGTTTAGCCAATTTGTCTCATTCACCTCTTTTTTAGGTAAAAATCCATTACATGTGATATTATATACGCATTCGATCAGGTTAAGGCTTAGTAGGGTGTAATGGAATTCTCATCTCCCCCCAAGTTCAAATTCACCTGTGAAAACTTCAACCATTCATGGTCACTTGATGGATTAATCAGTTTACGTAAGCTGGTTAGAAACCTATGGTTACCCCAAAAATAGACGTGGTCCACCTTTGCATGACTTAGGTTGAAAACCAAGTCGCCCCTAGATCTCGTCACATGCATTAACACTTGTGATATGGGTATTCTTACGTTTTTATAAAACGGTGATATTATTTGAGGTTAACCTTTTATCTTTTATGTTAATTCTTGTTCCGAAATAACCAACTTTACAACCTTAATTGTCGATAATTAATTTTCAAAGTTTCTTTATTAAGAAACCTAGTTGACCAAATTCATGTTGTCTAAAATATGAACGAAAACAACACTGATTTCATTTTGTACAAACTGTAAGATCATAACCCAAAACAATATATTATTCCAATGACTTTTAAATCAACTTAAATTTTGAGCGTCATAACAAGTTTTCTACGGTACTTTTTATAAAAGTGTTTTATAAAAACAAATGTCCTATAAAAGATGTGTTCATAACACACTTCTAAAAAATATCATATAAAATAACTAATACGACGTTTTGTATTAAAGGTGTCCTAACAAATTTA
Source organism: Cynara cardunculus var. scolymus (assembly GCF_001531365.2). Classification (NCBI taxonomy): domain Eukaryota; kingdom Viridiplantae; phylum Streptophyta; class Magnoliopsida; order Asterales; family Asteraceae; genus Cynara; species Cynara cardunculus. Next base: position 1,672 of record NW_020204565.1, read on the forward strand.
CTAAAACACCCAAAAGTATAAACTTATTACAACATCTTTAAATAAGACATCTTATTGTTTTATCTTATAAAACAGTCTATTAAGACAGTTAGAAACTACTGATGTTTTATAAATCCGATTTTATTATAGCGAAAGTTGTAAAGGGTATTGTAGATCAAAAGTTTGTGACTTGGAATGCAATAGGTTTGTGGTGAATTAAAGATGAAAACTATAAAGGAAAAGATAGCAAAAAAGGGGAATAAAAGTGTGAAGATATGAAGTTGCCCCACTTTAAGAAACAAAGTCTTGATAGAGTATTCATCATCCTCTTAAAGTTACTATTCATATTGCATACCAAATTTTTTAAGAGTAAATTACCTTTTTGTCCCTATGGTTTGTTAGAAATTGTAGTTTTCGGTTTTACGGTTTTAGTCTTTTGATTTGCAGTCCATCGTTATTTTGTCCATTAAGCTAACCGTTATCTTTAAATATGAGAAATGAAAACAGAAAAGGATTGTAAGCCATGGAGACGAAAACATATATTATTGCTTCTTGCTGGGCTGGTTACTCGGAGATGTCGTTTTAGGCTCCCCGGTTCAGTTGGTTGTCTGTCGTTTTTCTTTCCCATGTCGGAAAAAACGTAATTTGCTTAAAATTTAAAGCACGTATCGTTTAAACATTGTGTAAAATCTCTAACGGAATATTTGAGTTTCTATGCTCACAAAGTCCCTTCTATGCAGAACATGCTTTAAAGTTGGATAGATTTCGAAAGAACAACTAACTGATGGTTTAAAAGGTATGATCTCAACCCAAGTGATGGTTTAAAAGTTATAATCTCATGATGGTTAAACGAGATGCCTACATGACAACTACAGTCATAAATACTCGATAACAACTCAATGGCGTACTCGAGAGATGCTCGATAGAAGCACAGTGCATTAATGGATCAAAGAATTTTGATAATATAATATATAATAAAAATTAAATGAAGAATATCCTCTGATCAAATATTATCGTCTTATTTCATTTCTTGGATGAGGGTTATACTCTGTATTTCTTTTTCATTCGGATGGATCTCAAAGAACATCATTCAAATCAACCGCCCTATGCATCGAAGGAGCAGCATTAGGTTAGGGAATACTGCGAGAATCGTTATCACTACTATTGTTTCCGAATGTTAGTGCTTTTTGTTTGTGGCGTTCCAGTCTTTTTGGAGGTTCAAAATTTTGAAGTCAAAGAGGTTCATGATTCTTGAATGGGATGGGCTCTTACTTGGGTTCTTAAATGGGCTTTCATTACTTTCTCATTGAGAACCAAACATTTTAGTTTTATACAAAATATTTGGATAAAAAGTTGATTACAGACAATTTTAATTGATGCTATACGAAAACTGTCTTTAAAGACACCAATACAAAAAGATATTTTTTTTTTTGCTTACTCAGCGGTTGATGCTATTGTAAATGCACACAAGACGGAGTCCAGGATCACCCATGGGTGTAGAGTGCCCATCTTCTATAGCGTGTTTATAAGAGTAAATTTATGTTGGTTAAGTAATAAAATTCATGACTTAACTAAGGAGCCATTTATCAAATGCTTACTTGGGTAAGTAATTATCAAGTCATATTACTTTACCGGATGAATATGGTAAGGACCAAGAATATTACCCGGTAAGAGCGAGACAAGGACCGAGATTCTTACCCGGTAAGAAAGGGCGACGACTCTTACCACGGTAAACACTTAGCGGGTAAATTGTTGCATATGATATCGTTTTGGTAGACTAAAATCTTACTCGGTAAGTAAATGATAGTGTTAGATTTTACCAGGTAAGTGTTTGGTAAACGACCCCTTACTTTTGTTCTTTATCATTTCGATTTCAATTTTTATTGTCAAGTAACCGGTCCAGAAGAGAAAAGATGGAACAAAAAGAGGCGGAAAACTAAAAGAACATACTTTCCAAATAATTAAGAAATAAAAACCTCACGACCACAAATTCCATATCACGATACTTTCTAGCAATCATGTAAAAACACGTCATCAAGAGAAAAAATTAATATAAATTAAAGGGAAAATGACAAAACTAACCACTTTATACAACTCTCTTACACAAAATAACCAGTTTTTAGGGGTTTTACAAAACTAACCACACGGATCTCCCCCGGGGGCGATCCGTACTAGTGGGGGGCGATCCTGCCTTTTTCTTAGAAATTTTTTTTTAAAATTTCTTTTTTTCCACTTGGGGCGGGCCACGTCATCGGATCGCCCCCGGGGGCGATCCAGACTTTTTTTCCTTTTTTTGTAATACCAATTTCACTATAAATACCAACCTCCTATTTCATAATTTTTCACACTTTCCCTTTCATTTCTTTTCTCATATATTCTATCTCACAACCCTTAACCCATTAAACACAATAAACCATCACAAAACATGAAATCACGTCAAAGTGATGATGTTTGTGTGTATCTTCGAAGTGGCGGTAACATTTATATATATAGAGATGCATTACGTAAAAAAAGCGATATAAACGGTACAAAAATTGAAACTTCGTATTTTATACGTATATATGCGTACGGGTTTTAACACGTACGCATATTTACGTATATTCATGTACGTTTTACGTACGTATTTTTAACGTATATATGCGTACGGGNTGCGTACGGGTTTTAACACGTACGCATATTTACGTATATTCATGTACGTTTTACGTACGTATTTTTAACGTATATATGCGTACGGGTTTTAACACATACGCATATTTACTATCTTCACGTACGTTTTACGTACGTATTTTATACGTATATATGTGTACGGGTTAAAACCCTTACGCATATTTACGTATTTTCACGTATGTATGTACGTATATATGTGTACGTATGTATATACGTATATACATATACCTACTTACATTTACGTAAAAAAAGCAATATAAATTGCGGTAACGTGTATATATATATATATATAGATGCATAACGTAAAAAAAACGATATAAATTGTGGTAACGTATATATATAAAGAGATGCATAACGTAAAAAAAGCGATATAAATTGCGTTAACATATATATATATATATATATATATATATAGAGAGAGAGAGAGAGAGAGATGCATTACGTAAAAAAAGCGATATAAACGGTACAAAAATTGAAAATTCGTATTTTAATGTATATATGCGTACGGGTTTTAACACGTACGTATATTTACGTATATTCACGTACGTTTTACGTACGTATTTTTAACGTATATATGCGTACGGCCTTTAACCGCCACTTCAAAGATACATACAAACATCATCACTTTGACGTAATTTCATGTTTTGTGATGATTGATTGTGTTTAATGGGTTAAAAGTTGTGAGAGTAGAATATATGAGAAGAGAAATGAAAGGGAAGATGTGAAAAATTATGAAATAGGAGGTTGATATTTATAGTGAAATTGGTATTAAAAAAAGAGAAAAAAATTAAAAGAAATCTGATGACGTGGCTCGCCCCAAGTGGAAAAAAAAGAAATTTTAAAAAAAAAATTCTAAGAAAAATGCCGGATCGCCCCCCACTAGTACGGATCGCCCCCGGGGGAGATCCATGTGGTTAGTTTTGTAAAACCCTTAAAAACTAGTTATTTTGTGTAAGAGGGTTATATAAAGTGGTTATTTTCACCATTTTCCCTAAATTAAATACATTTATATTAAATATAGTAAATGGTATTCCCAGTTCGGGTAACCGGACCATTAAATGTGAACCGTACCATTAAATGGATACCTAGGTAACCGGACCAAAATAAAGCGGGTACCCGTTGTTCGGTTAACAGTTACCTAAATCTATAAATAAATTATCATTTACAATATAAAAGACTAAAATAGAAAATTTAAACCAGTTACATACCAACTAAAAAATAATAATTCAAATGTTACAAATTAAAATAATTTTAACTGTTTAAAATATCAATTCTTCGATTATGTTGACTCATTCACGACCTCATACCACCAAATTTAATAAACCATTATAATAGTTGATACAATCTAGAGCAAGTTTGATTCAAGTCATTACCTGTAATTGCTTATATAATTCTAAACCGGAATGGACCCATGAATAACTTGTTCTTTGATTTTCGATTGTTTCAGTTTCGTAGCAAACAATTTGTCTCGATTTTAACAAACGACCCTAATAAATATATATTTTTTAACCATAAGGGTGATGTCCGACTGGTTTAATCTTGGGTATCAAAGGTCAAAAGTGAGCGGAGGTCTCAGGTTCGAGTCCAAAGAAGAATAAAAAATCCCCTTGTGATCACGCAGGTTCAAATGCGGTGACTCCAAGCTATCAGCAAAATGGATGGTCATTCTAAGATTAATCGGCTTGCGTATCGGGTTGGATATCCAGGTTAATAAAAAATTATATGTTTTTTGCGCGACTTTATTTATAATCAAGTATTACAAGTGTTATTTTTGTAATTAAGAAAAAAGTAAACATATATATTTTTAAATTATTAAATATTAAAACATGATTTTTGAATTAGGGAGTCGTTACAACAGGAACTACTCAATTTTCAAACTAGAATTCAAAAAGGATTTTAAAAAAAAGAGAGAATCTTTAGAATATTCATTTTTCTCGTATAAATTGTTCTCGAGAAATAAGGGGTTATTTCTTTGCAAAATTGTGTTCGATTTTATAAGTGGCAATTCTGTCAAGATCTCTTCGTTAAATCGGTTCACATCTGAAATCTAACAATTTATCCTTCAACAAGTTTAGTAACGAGCATAACGGCCCTATTGTTCCGACGGAGAGAGGAACCTATGATTAGCTTTTCGGAAAATTTTCAAACGAACTCACATTGGATTTAGGGATAATCAGGCTTGAACTGATTTATCTCTATGATTTATTCAAATATCACTATATCTATAAGTATCACGTACATCACTTGCGAACCCAACTAAAAGACAAAAAAAAAATCAGATTTGACCCAGGTCCACAATTGCCACGACCACGTCCACAAGGCCAGGTCTGTAATTGCGATGGTCAGGTCTACAATGTGAATTTTTTTAGCTAGGTTCACAAGAGGATATAATTCGTGGGAAATGAGAGGAAAAAAGAAAGAGAAGGTTCTGCTGAGACTTAAGTTCCCTTGTCGAAGCTCTCCGAACCTGAAGTAGAAGAAGGAAGCAACCGGAGAGAGCTTCGTTTAAGGACAGGAACAAGGTTAGACAGAGGAGAGAGTTAGAGTGACTCGTTATAAAAACAGGTGCTATTGTACTCGCACCTCCCACTTTGTCACGTATACTACGAAGGCAGCAGACCTTATAGCTATGACTGCGGATTCAAGTTTCCGCTACAAAGCAAAGAGGTTTGGAAGCTTTCATTTGTCTGAGATGTGCCGGTGGATAGGGCCTTATCTATGTGATTCGCTGCGTTTGCTTACGTCTATCGGTGGATTCTATTGCCTGTCAGTTAGCGTAACTTTTACGGTAGTACAAAACGCTACACGTTATTTCTTTCTAGAACATAGCCGTCGTAGTGATACTTGGATAAATCAGAAAGAGAAATGGTTACAAAACCAATTTATTAAGATGAGTGGTTATCCTGAAAAAAATTAATTCAGAAAAAATGTTAAAAGATTTTCTTGAAAATCCATTTTTGTCTGCTCATCTCTCTCCATTCCAAGCCTCCTGGACTGAAGCCAAAACTGCGACGTTCCGGCCAAAAACTTCACCTTCTGTGCCGGACTCAGTATCTCCAACACTTCTCCGGCGGTATGTTGCCGGAGATAATCAGCATCTTTCATCACAGCCACCATCGCCGCCTTCAACTGCTCCACTGCTTTTTCCATCTCAGACACCTCACCGTCGACCAAACTCGCTTCCCGTTTCACCAACCCACAGAACGGCGGTGCCGCCACACTCTCCTGTACATTCGCCATAGCTCGCATAATCTGTCTCTCCATCCGCCGTGTCTCCTCTCTCACGACCGCAATCCTTCGCTTTTGTTCTTCGTTCAAATCAACACCCACCGTCTCCTTCACTAACTGAAACGCCATCGACGGTTTAAACCCAGTTGCCCATAAAAGTGTGCGCTCATAAGAACTGAACCAAGGTGGAGAAAACATGATGAACACATCGGATTCAGCTGCTTTGCTTTTCTCCTGGTAGTACTCCTGGTAATGGCCCAACACCTGTTCGACCAAATACTTCAGTGAATCTTCTTCTGTATCATTTTGATGGGTTAGCAGTTTGTCAAGATAAATCTTGTGTTGAGCTTCCCAACTCACAAAAAATTCAGAAAATGATCTCCCAATTGGCTGACCCTCGTTAGCCATTGTTAATCCAATTAGGATCAAACCCAAGAGGTAAGGATGTTCTTAAATACAGAAGCATTTGGATTAATTTTTTTGACAGGTGTTCGTGGGTCAGTTTAACCATCCATTCTTAGCAGCTAAGAATGATCTGTGTGTTTGGCGGTTGAGAGATTTGGAGGGTTTTTTTATTTTCCGATATGACGGAAAAGAAGATTCATGGAAGTAAACAATGGCGGTTTGAAAATGCCAAGCGATAGGAAAGATGACGACTCTTTACAAATGTACTTTTTTTAGTCAATACTCATAGTAGTCAACGTCCATATTATAATATGTATAGAGTAATGTTTTCTTTTTACGAGGAGATATTGGTTTTCTTCCGCCAAAGACGGTGATTTGTCTTGATCCGGTGGAGAACCCGGTTCACTCGATCCTAATAAAAATAGGGATTCTTTGCTAAAACGGGTCTCAGGGCTATGGCCGAAGATTCCCGGTAGAATCAAATTAAATAATGTTATTTATGGGGTTTGACTGTGGATTGATAGAAGTTTAACCGGAGACGTGATGTTAATCCCCGTATCTGCCGAAGACCGGGGCCGGGAGATGTTACTACAAACCAGGGCCGGGGCAGGGGATTACAAAACCCGCCCCATCCCCGTCCTGTTGCCATGCCTACTCCTACATCGAAGGATCAATATCTATTAATTTCTTATTGGTCGGGGTTTTCACCGAGTGTGATCGACTCATTGTTTGTCGGTAGGTTAATTTTTAAATCAATAACTTAAGTAAAATTTTATAATGATAGTTTTTATAGGAGGATCTCCGATGCAAGTTATTATGTGTAGATTTTTAGAGGAACCATCGTTATAAGAACCTTATTTCGTTTGAGCTGTATAAAAACCTTTATTTTACTTTAAATTTGGTGTAAAGCGATTTTTCTGTTAGTTTTTTATATATTTTATTGACTTTAAAACACCATGGGTTCATATGGCTGTGTTTGGTACATGGGACGGGACAGGGCAGGACGGAGCAAAACTCACTGTCCCATGTTTGGTGTAGCATGGGACAGAACAAGAACTCATTGTCTCACGTTTGGCGCGACAAGGGACAGGGACAAGAACTGGGACAAGATGGAACAACATGGAACAAAAGAGGTTTTTTCTTGTTCCACCAAAATAGGTGGAACAAGATAGGATAAGAATGTAACAGAAACTAAGATACTACTAATCTACCCTAGTTAGATATATAACCTTAATATTGTATTTGTTTTTATGGTCATCACCGCTAATTTTGGCCGCCGCCGCCACTACCGGCGGTCACCGACGGCCACCTCCACCTCCTATTCCACTACAACAACATCCTCCACCGCCTTCACAACCACCGTCCACCAAGTCCCTTGCCACCTCTACCATAGTCGACCACCGACCACTAGGGGTGTTCGCGGTCCGGTTTGGGCGGTTTAACCCCACAAAACACAAACCACACCATAATGGCGGTTTATAAAATTTTCAAACCGAGCGGTTTGACATCAAGTCCCCAGACCGGTCAAACCAGACCACGAAAAGGCGGTCTGGTCTGACCAGTTTAGGCGGTTTGTGCCTTTAATGGACTTTAAATATTAAACTTAAAAAACATATATAATTTAATTTTAACGAAACAAAATATCTAAACAAATAATTGAAATAATTAAGCAGCTCTTGAGTACAAAGTCGAAGCAATCCAAAGTACAAACAAATAAATATATAACATATTGGAAAACATATAAATTAACAAAGTTACAACTCTACTGTGAATATTGAGTAACAAAATCCACGACTTCACAACCTTCAATGGTTCAATTCTTGAGTCTTGAGTTCTTGACCAAACAAAATAGAAGCCAAATCTAAGTTGGTTGAATCACTTGGTTGATGTCTTGATGATGTACGCCGAAATCAAACCATGGATTAGAAAGATCAATAGACTGATGGAGTTCTTGAGAGATTTCAAAATTTGGAGACCGCCAATATCAAATGTGTCGATATGTTCAATGGTTTAATGGTTTTAGTGTTCGATTTTGATTATGTTAGATATTAGACTTAGGGATATATTTAGGTCATAGCCAATAAGTTAAAAAAGTTGGGTTTGCTAATATTAAAATAGATAAATAAATAAATAAATATATATATATATATATATATATATATATATATACACGTATTTGGCAGTCGGTTTGGTCCAAACCGCCCAAAAAATGTTCCAAACCGCAGACCGGACCGGACCGCCCGGTTTTGCTATTTTCCAAACCAGGCCGAACCGCCAGACCGCTCAAACCGCTAAAAACGGTCCGGTTTGACTTGGTTCGGCCAGTTTGAACGGTCCAACGGTTTTTTTGAACACCCCTACCGACCACCACCGTCCACTGCCACCACCATATCGCCGTTCGCCACCTTCAACTTCTCCTCTACTGCAACAACCTCCTCTACGTCCTTCACGACCACCATCGGCCACCACCATTCATTGCCACCTCACCTCCACCATAACCACCACCACCACTATCTTCACTACATCAACCACAACTACCTCCTCCACCATTGTCAACCGCCACCACCACCACAATCTACCATCTTCATGTCATCTATAATCACCGTCGTCCACCAAGCATCGCTGCCTCTACCTCCATAACCACTGTCGGCCACCGACCACCATCGCACGTTGCCATACTACCGTCAGCCACCGACCACCACCGCCCGTTGCCACTACTATCGTCGGCCACCACCACCTCTACCATGACCAAAACCACCTCCTCCACCACCACTACTACACTACTAGAAAACTGGGCATTTCCGGCGGAATTTCCGGCGGACAAATTCCGCCGGAAATTTTCCGGCGGATTTCCGGCGGAACTTTAAAAAGTCAAATTTTGTTGACTTCCGCCGGATAACCGCCGGAAATCCGCCGGAAAATTTAAACCGGTTAGATTTCCGGCGGATTTCCGGTGGATTTCCGGCGGATTTATTAATTAAGGGTTAATTAATCTTTAAAAACTAATTAATATATGAAAAAAAGAAGAAAAAGATTTTACCGGCGGATTACCGGCGGATTCATCCGCCGGAAACGTTTCAAAATTCAAAAAAAATAAATCCGCCGGAAATCCGCCGGAAATAGTTTTAGAAAAATAATTTCAAAAAAATTAAAAAAAGAACCTTTTAGAAAAATAA
>NW_020204566.1:0-1910 GCF_001531365.2 Cynara cardunculus var. scolymus
TAAACACAAACAAACTAAGAAACCAAAACAGTCCAAGACAATAAACCAAGTCCAAAAACTGAGTCTAGTCCAAACCAAATATCCGATTACAGACAAATGTTCTATCTGCTCTAGAATTACTATCAAAAGACCACTTAAATTCTTCTTGGATGGATCCACTTCGCACGGTTCTTAATTGAGCAACACCCTCGTATCAGTCACTTCTGTGATTTATACGAATCTGTTATCAAACGATTAAGCAGCAAAACCTGTAATCAAGAAAACCAGTTGAGTGTAAGCAATTCCAAATTGACTGCCTTGAGCAAATTCCAGATGCTTTAATGAAGTTCAAAYAGCAAAATGGACTATCTGAGTCTTAAACAGCCTGTGTTTTTAGTCAACCAAACAGGTTTTAAACCTTGTAACAGCTAACTCTGCATCATCATCTAAGATCAATACTAGTAGCAGAAAGTTGCTTACACACAGCAGCAATATTTTGAAAACGTAATCTCAAATGTAATCTAATTCTGAGCTGTTCTACAATTGAAGTCCAAACACAACACCCTTATCAATAGTCAGTAATCACCAAACAGCAAACAGTAAACAAATTTTAAACTGTATAAACCTGCTGCTGTTTCAGATTTTAAACTCAACAACAAACCTGTGTCAAATAACAACTGCTTTCAACTGTTATTGCTGCTGCTGCTGTTACAAAACAACAAACACAGTCCCTGCAACAAGTCGAATAAGCCTGAATCTTGTACCTGTAGACTGTTCACTGTGTAGCTGCTGAGAAATAGCAGCTTAGAACAACAGTTCACTCAATCTTGCTGTTTACTACTGTCAAGATCAAAATCAAAACAGCAACTATAATTAGCTACAAACAGTTCAGTTTAAAACAGTTTAAAAACTGTGCAATTACCAAAATGAAGATGTTGTTTCAGTCTTGTTGCTGTGTAGCTTAAAGAGACAAAATGAAGTTGTTGTTTCAGTCCTCAAATTGCAAAACCAAGACAGTTTACAAAACCTGCTGTTAAACAGTTGCTGGGCTGTTGTTCTTGTTGCTGTTTCAGTCTTGCTGGACAATGCTAAACTTGTCACTGCCAGCAGTGTAGCTAATAGAAATCTGATGATGCTGTCTTCTCTTGATGATCCTTTATCGCACCTGAGCTGCTGTTTTGCTGCTACTCACAATCCCGAAGGCAAAACAGTTTATTGATCCTTCTTTCCAAGATTTGTGTGATAAACAGTCCTATATACAGCTTGAGATTTTCACTTCACAAATACAAACCAGATGACCTTGTGCTCAATTTAGTGCTTAAACAAATGAACAATCTATTCTGACGAAGCTTCCTACTAAACAGCCACTTTAAACAGACTTTAAGCAATCTCCACACCAACAAACCTGCACACTGTCATCTGCACACTTCTTTAAATTGAAACAGTCACTTGTACACTGTTAACTTCTTATTACTAAACTGCACACTGCAAATGTCTAGACCTGTCAGCTTGAATATTAATTCTGTCAAGACTTGAAACTTAAGCCTGACAATGCTTGAATGTAAACCTGTCAAGGTTGAGTGTAAACCGGACAGCTTGAATGTAAATAAATCTGGTAAAGAGGGCGCTGGATTCAAAGAGAGTCAGTGATGATAAGGCTGTGGAATCAGAACGTATGAGTCCCAAAGAAAGATACTTGCTCGTTAATGCTATTAATTTGCTCGAGGAGAAGACACAATATAGAAATGCTCTGAGACGGTGGAGAAGATACTTGGACTGCGCAAAACGAAATTCACAAGAGTCCAAACTTGAATCCAAAGGGGGAGAATGTTGGGTTCAAGATTAGAGCTTAAAAGTTGTATTTAACTTTCTCCTTAGAATAGTTTTACTTGTAATATTTTAGCCTTTACTTTCCTAGTATAAATAGGAAA
>NW_020204566.1:2450-8178 GCF_001531365.2 Cynara cardunculus var. scolymus
ACAAACGGGGACTTTCAAACTCAACATACCATCAATAGTGTATACATTTAATTGCTCACAACAAGATTCATATATCAATATAAATCCATCAAACATTTCTTTAATTATGCTTTCCACCCCAAATACGCAAAAACGATAAAAAGAGGGGCCGTGAATACTCACTTTCCGTAATGAAATAGCTCATATCACAATTTTAATCATGTTTTTCACCCCAAAACGCGAAAATGGTAAAAAGGGGCTGTGAAACTCACTCTTTTGCAAAGCTCCGCAAATTAAAGATACGATCCGGTCACCACACGAGCTTAACGATTCCCTATCAAAGAGGAATATCCAAAACCGTCACTTATGGGTTTAAATGTACTTATGGGGATTAATAAGTCCTAAGTCCATAAGTGTCTACTTATGTCCAACTTGATTATCTATAGTCCAAATATACATAATGCCCATATGCTCGTTAATATAGTAATTTATACCGGAAGTAATGCTATAGTCCAATAAAAAGATCAAAATTTACAAAATCAAATAATCCCAAAATCTCATTTTTGGGCAGAAACTAATGATAYTTRAAATGATCAATTTAAAGAGACTTCTAAAATGATATAGTTTCCTATATTTTTACATTTGATATAGCATTGAATTATGGTCATTGTGACCAAATTTCATGCATTTTGGACATGAAATAATGATTTAAATAATTTATGCAATACAATATATCACAACTGATATGGCAGATTACACCATGTTAGTAAAATACTCATATAAAGAGTTCTACTAAGTGTTCTGCAGAAATTCAAGCTGAATTATAAACTTAACACTTAAATAAAACTTTTAAACTAAGAATCACTCATTTTGGATGAGTTGAGAGGAAGATATGGCACCATAAAGTTACATGCACACATCTGTCATTAGTTGACAKATTGCACACTTAAYTTAATTAAATTGGTTAATGCCTCAAAACTTCATATTTTTCAGTGAAACTGGGTTCATATGAACCCTAACTCATAAAAGAACATTTCAAAAGAAGAATAATACACTATGAGCAAGTAAATAAAGAGATATTAGCATACAAAGTAGGAGTTACCTACTGATGGTTTCACAGTTTGCACACCTAAAGTGTTTTAGGTGTTTGGAGATCAAAACTCCATATTTTCTTGTGATTCCACTTGCATGCAGAAGATAACTCATTTAATTAACTCTCAAAGGAAGAATCATCCTTTTACATCGAGTTTTGAAAGGGATATGGTCATCGGAACATACATATACAAATCTGTCAGATTCGGACAGATTGCATGTTCACTTTGTTTTGAGTAGTTAAAACCTCAAATCACCATAATATTGAATGAAATCGGTGGCATTTGAAAGGTAACTCATTAAACTAATATCCAGAAGAAAAATCAATGACTTTTAATGATTATCTAGAGAGTTATGGCTGTTCAAAGTAGGGTTTACCTACTGAAAAACTCTCAGATGCACATATATGATGTTTTGAGTATTTGGGGAGTCAAAACTCAATGTTTTTGAGTGAGACCAATTAGATTACAACCCCAACTCAATAAATAAACTTTTAGAAGAAGATTCATAATATTTGAATATATCATTTTCAAGATATAGACGACTTGTTCACATGCACATAATCTGTCAGCACCTAAAAATGCCATTTTTAAAAAAACAAACCCACATGCAACATGATTTTACCCATTTTCTTGAGTTCTAATGTTTGGGTCATAGATTACCACCATCATATGAACATTTTTACATGTTTTTGGTGTGTAATCTCTCTCTAAAACTCAGAATTTTCGGAGGTTAGAAGATAGTAGAGAGAAATGCATAAAAGTGGGGTTTTCCCGCAAAATTTGCAAGAAAAAGATGGAGATGAAGTTGTTACCTTGATTTATGATGAGAGGGATGTAATATCTTCAAAAATTTTGCTATTTTGATGGAGAAATATGGAGAAATGGGCTGGAGTAGGAAGGATGAAGAAGATGATTCTTTGAGAGACTCTTGAGTTTAGAGAGGGAAAGAGAGGGAGTTTCAAGTTTTGAAATGAGAAAATGAGTTGTAATTGGAGAAATGATGCTATTTATATGTGGGTAATAGGAGGGAAAGGGGAGGGAGGGTCCGGCCATGGGAGCCCAAGCCCAACCTCTATATATATATATTTAAAAAAAAAAAACCAAAGCCCAAAATGCTAAAATGTCATTTTTCTCAATTTTGACATTTTTCTTCAAATTAAAAACCCATGATGGCTAAATTCATTTAAATAAAAAGGTTTTATATTTAAAACACCAAAACTTTGTGTTTTATATAAATTGGGTATAAATTGGAGCATTTGGCACTATATAGGACATTTCAGATAGTTACGGTTCGAAACCGGACTTTCTAAGCAACTGCCGGAATCTCTGAAAATTTTTCGATCAGACTAACCTAACTAACTCCTAATCTTATAAGTTACCTTCAATAACACTAATATAAACTTAATAAGAGCTAACCTGAAAGTTCAAATTTGACAGTTGTCACATTCGATACGATCATAATTCTACAACAAATTCAAGTTCTAAATTTTTTTTATTAGTGAATCGGTACTTGTATTGAACAGTCTTCCATGTTCGACTTTTTGAGCCTATTTTGATCAAATTCTTGATGATTTTGGATGTTTTAATCTAATTCAAGCTTAAAGGTTTATCATTTAGTGTTTTCGAACATATTGTGATCATCAATTTGGGGTTTATTTGAAGAAATTATGGATTTTTGTTGAATTTTTGTAGAACTGTTTTGAGCTTATTGTCAGAACTGTGAACACCACTCGATGATGTTGCCTAGAGTGATATTCATCAAGAACATCGCCTATTGAAGATCTAAAGGTTGTTTAAGCGATTCTAGTAAGAATATTGACCATTGAAGATGTTAGTGACTTGGCCATTTTGAAACTACATTGAACGATATTTGAGTCTTAAGCATATTTTGATGTTTTTCACGATATTTAAGGATACCGGCCAAGATTTGTCTGATATTTGAGAAAACCGCCTAAGATATGAGCGATTTTGGAGAACACCGCTCAAGTGTTGCATGATACATGAGAATGCCGCCCAAGTGCTGAGAGATATCTGTGTGGGCTTTGAAGATTAAAAATCGTTCAAGTATCAAGTGTTATCCTTGATGAGCGATATATTTGTTAAACGGTATTTGATGAGCGATATTCTCATATCAAGAAGTTTGCATTTGTTACTTATGCATCAAGAGGTGTTAGGACCAAAATTGATCCTAATTATTCTAAAAGTTTTTTTTAAGCAATCTAGGCTAAGGATGGAAGATTCAGAATTATGTGTGCCAAAATGACCAAGTCTAGAAGAGCATACAGAGGCTCTCTGGGCAATCAGAGCTCGGACAAAGAGCCCGTATACTTGGACACAAAGCTCATGTACTCGGATAAAGAGCAAGGGTTCTCGAACACATAGCTTGTATTCTCGGATATAGAGGACAAGAAGACCAGAGTCATGGGCCTACGCCTAAACGCCAAGTTCCCGGATACAGAGCACAGACACAGAGCCTCTGGGTCTTATACAAATACAAAGCTCCTCTGTGTGATATGTTCCTATGTATGAGCTATTCCTCTGGTTGGTTCATTCTCTCTACAACTACTCTCATAGCAGCCTAGTGCATAAAGACTGAATCTTGAAGGACGGTGCATATTCTGTTTTTGATAATGATGATTTCTGTAATTACAGGATTCAATTACCATGCAAATATCGCCTATATAAGAGGTGATATAGGTATAGAATTCAATGACAAATTTCACACTTTTTTAACATACAGATTCACAAAATCATCATATGAGAGTCGATTAGGGTTTATCAGAGAGATTGTACTCAATAAAGAAAGTGGAGGCCATTTTCTATCCATCTTTTTCTTCTACAAACCTCTCATTTTTAATCCATTTACCTTGTTCTACTGTCAGATTAGGACTAACAATTGGTATCAGAGCCAAATTGATTAACTTCTATCGATTCGATCCATTTTTCTGAAGTAGATTCAAGTTTTTTTTTCTGAACAATACTCATTCATGAAATGCTTCCTGCTTGACCGTTGTTTGGACTCAAAACTCATCGATTCATCTATGCTTAACGTTTTAATCAAATTCCTTTTAAGGGATTGGTACTTGGGTGAATACGAACCTATTTTGTTCATCAAAATTTAGTTTATTTGATGTGTTTCTTGGATTCAGTCGGACTTTTGAACCTTGATATTGTCATATCTATGTGAAAGCGGTAAACATGAGTTCATGGTTCTCACAACCTAAGGAAATGGGCAATTTGTTTGCTAAACCTATATTCATTGCCTATATCTAGAGCATTTGTTCATCGTCTCTCATTGTGGACCCAGATCTGTGAGGGCTTAAAGATTTATTTTCAAAAAATCATCAGTACTAAATAAATATGGTGATATTTCTTCATGTTTTGCCCTTGGAAGCATCAACAGTAATATCGTCAATCTTTTAAAATTTGACTTACTGTTTCCTAAAGCCATAAAACTCAATGACGATCCTTCTCTCCAATTCTCAATCCCAACACTGTATGCTTTAGTTATTCAAGTTATTACCCATTGGATCAAGCTCTAAAGCTGAATTCCTACTCAATTCGCGGGTCAATGAAAGATTCTCTGTCATAAGATAGATTGCACTGTTTTGTGAAGAAATTCACACATTCATCTATCTCTTAGTTGGATGAATTAGCTACTTCTGGGGTTGATTGGCAATTCTATGCTTCAAAGTATGTGCTGAGTTTTTTGCAGATTAAAGTTGCATTCTATGCAATCGATGGTGCTGCATTCACATTGAATCTGATTTGGTCTAAAAGTTGAAAATGAAGAATAGAGAGCTACATTCAAGGGGGAGCTTGAAGATTTCATCCATACCAAGCACACTAAAGCTTTCTTAGAGAAAGCAGGGGGGAGAAGATCTAAAGGCTTTGTGAAGATGCTTGCTTTATAAAACTTTGGGGGGATATTGTTAGGACCAAAATTGATCCTAATTATTTTAAAAGTTTTATTAAGCAATCTGGGCTAAGGATGGAAGAATCAGAATTCTGTTGTGCCATTATGACCAAGTCTGGAAGAGCACACAGAGGCTCTCCAGGCAACCAGAGCTCGGATACAGAGTTCGGAGATAGTGCTCGCGTACTCGAATAAAGAGGACAAGAAGACAAGAGCCATGCGCCTACGCCAAGTTCCTGGATACAGAGCGCAAACACAGAGCCTCTACATAGTACAACAGAGCCTTTGGGTCTTTCACAGATATAGAGCTCCTCTGTGTGATATGTTCCTCTGTATGAGCTATTCCTCTGGTTCGTTCATTCGTTGTACAACTACTCTCGGAGCTGCCTAGTGCATGAAGATTGAATCTTGAAGGACAGTGTTGATTATATTTTCGATAATGATGATTTCCATTGTAACACCCCCAAACACCACATTTGCATAGAACACATATTTCATTACATACAAACATGGATTACATCAAAAGGTCCCTCTAGTACAAGGATTTCTATATGTACAAAATCTACATATAAAATTTCCAAAAATAAATCCTATACTATTACATGTAACATAACATGTATCTTCAAAAGCAGACAACATGTTAGGAAAATAATCACATTTTCCCTTTCCCTTTTATATCCCCGAATCCAGCTATTCCTGCATTGCATAATTTAAAACAGAAGATGAGGGTTAGACCATA
>NW_020204566.1:8968-10994 GCF_001531365.2 Cynara cardunculus var. scolymus
TAAAGCTTATCCGGTTTAACATTTAAAATAATTTCTAACATATTTGTCCGGATAATAAATCCGGTCAATACCCCGCATAAAGCTTGAACGATTAAACACTTAAAAATAAAATCATCTTTGTCCGGATATCAAGTCCGGTCAATAATCCACTCACCACTTTAATCGATATAAAAGAATCCGGACAATACCCCGCTCAAGGCTTGTCCAATTTAAAACAATCCGGACAACACTCCTTTCAAAGCTTGTCCGATATAAAACAATCCGGACAACACTCCGTTTAAAGCTTGTCCGGTTTATCATCCGGATAAACACTTAAAGCAAAAGACTGGTTTCTTTCCAAAACTAAACAAGATTCATATAAAACCTAGTAACAAATTAATATAAAAGAGTTTAGAAAACCACTCACCTTACAAAGCTTTTGAGAACCTACACTTGAATCTTTTCCGAACAAGATATCCGGTCACTTTACTTCTTTTAAACCGCACAAAATTGAACAAAGAGGCAAGCAGCCAAGAATGGAGGCTGAAACCCCTTTTTTTTAGCTTCCCAAAATGGAAAGTCGGTTACCTTACAAGGCCACATGTATGCATATAAATCTTCATATACACCTATGCACATACTTACTAACACATACATGCAAAGGCCACGTGTATGCATATAAATCTTCATGTACACCTATGCATATATTTACTAACACATACATGCATACACATAAACACATATCATATGCATATATTATGCACATAATTTTTATATACCAACTTATCATGTTGTCACAAAATCATTAAATCATATAATCATGTATTATTTACCTTTGGTGATAATTAGGATCCGGTTATCACATTTTCCACCCCTCAAAAGAATTTCGTCCCGGAATTCCTTTATTCAAAAAGCCATGGGTATTCTGATCTCATCTTTGATTCTAATTCCCATGTTGCTTCCGGTCCTTTGTGAAACTTCCACTGCACCTTAACCAGACTTATTTCTTTGTTTCTCAGCACTCTGATCTTTTGATCAATTATGGCTTCCGGTGCTTCTATAAAATTCAATTTACTATCTAATTGAATCTCTGGCAATGGTATAGCTAAATTCGGATCAGCCAAACACTTCCGCAGATTCGACACATGAAAAGTGTTGTGAATCCGAGTCAGCTCATCTGGCAATTCTAACTGATATGCTACTGGCCCAATTCGTTTACATATTCTGAACGGCCCCACATACCTTGGACTGAGCTTTTCTTTCCTTCCAAATCTGACAACACCCTTCCATGGCGAAACTTTTAACATTACAAAATCACCTATATCAAATTCAATCGGCTTTCGACGATTATCTGCATAACTTTTCTGGCGATCTAGTGCAGTTTTGATTCTCTCACGGATCTGTTCGATCTTTTCAGAAGTTTCTTGGACAATTTCAAGACCCGTCAGTTGTTTTTCACCCACCTCATTCCAACACAATGGTGTTCGGCATTTACGTCCATATAATACTTCATACGGTGTTGCTTGGATGCTGGAATGGTAACTATTGTTATATGCAAACTCTGTCAATGGCAAGTGATCTTCCCACGATCCCCCGAAATCGATAATACAGCTTCTTAACATATCTTCGAGAGTCTGTATAGTTCTTTCACTTTGCCCATCTGTTTGCGGATGATAAGCTGTACTTAACCGAATTTCAGATCCTAAAGCTTTTTGTAGTCCTTCCCAGAACTTGGAAGTAAACTGACTATCTCTATCAGAAATAATAGACAATGGAACACCGTGCCTGGTAATAATTTCTTTAATGTAAATCTGTGATAGTTTTTTTAAAGAGTATTTCTCTCTTACTGGTAGAAAATGAGCAGATTTAGACAAATGATCAACAATTACCCAAATCGCATCATATCCCTTTGGAGTTCGAGGTAATTTTATAATAAAATCCATGGTAATGTGATCCCATTTCCATACAGGTATCTCTAACGATTGAAGACTTCCATACGGCTTCTGATGTTCAATCTTAACCTGTAAACATGTCAGACACTGTTCCA
>NW_020204567.1:0-1239 GCF_001531365.2 Cynara cardunculus var. scolymus
TTCACCCATACAACCAGTGCCCATAACAACCCAAACTTCTTCACCCATACAACCAGAGCCCATAACAACCCAACCTTCTTCACCCATACAACCAGAGCCCATAACAACCCAACCTTCTTCACCCATACAACCAGAGCCCATTACAACCCAACCTTCTTCACCCATACAACCAGAGCCCACTACAAGCCAACCTTCATCACCCCAACAACCAGAACCTATAATAACCCCAACCCAACCAACACAAACACAACCAATGGTGCAAGAAGATGTTCCCTCTTTCTCAAGGCATCCTCCAACAAGCCTAGTGGACGAGATCATTCAGCAGATGAAGTCGATGAGGAGAAGACCTCAAGTGCCAACCAGGGAACCAATGATGATGGAAAATATCCATCAATACATGTACCATGATCACGATAAAAGTTTGTCAACAAACCCTCCAATCCTATCGCCCGAATCAATGGATCTCCTACACCATCGCTTCGTCAGACAAACTACTCAAGATCCTCGAGTTGTCTTCTCGAATGAAGGARTAAGGAGAGTCATGGACTTAAAGATAAAATCCTTCGCCAACTGAGCTATCAAATACATTGAGTTCACCGTGGAGAGAACCCATGGGATCATTAGCGTGTTCAATGAAAATGATCTCATTAATCTCAACCCGTACGACTTAATCGAATTATACGCCTATACAGCTCAGAGGTAGGATCATGGGATAAGGTTTGGAATTGCAAATGGAGCGATAGTAAAGACAATGGAGTCCCTGGTAAAGTTAAGAGCGAAAACAGACTTCGAGATTGCGCTAAGGCTGGGCATTGAGAGGCTATCCTGCGCTCCACCAAACGAAGAATTCCAGGGCTTGCAGGAGATACGCTCTGCCTCTGCCTTGTCTCAACCCGAACTCGGACTTGTTTACAAGAATGAGTTTGGGGTGAAAAAGTTCTTTAGAATGTCTGAAGCCTTCAAGTACTCAACCGATTCACTTGAATGGTTTCAGAAAAATATTAGAGACAGACTAGGCAGAAGCCACGTGCTAAGGGAAGTGGGAAACCATCTTATTCAAGAAATCTCAACTGTTATAAACTACAGATGGTTACTCCTACGATTCCGAGATATATACTCGGGTAATCCTTGATGAGATGGATTTCTTTTGTTTATTTTTTCCTTGATGTATATTTGCTTCCAGTCTTGTACAGAATTCATCATCCAATGAAAATTTGGAATTTGATGTTTCTTCTAGAT
>NW_020204567.1:5214-6840 GCF_001531365.2 Cynara cardunculus var. scolymus
ATGCAATGTTACTTCTGTCAAAGAATTCTTCCAAAAAGAAAGAGAATTTTTGCACCAAGATGTTCTTGACAGAGAGCTCAAAATTAAAAAGTTTCAAGAGSCTCAAAATGTTTATAAAAAGATAAAAGTTAACATGGGGAGAAGAGGTCTAGGTTTCTCAGAATTTGACAACAGACCAGATTTTAAATCTAACAAAACTCTTGAGAATACCTTCAGATCTTCAAGAAATCTTAAAAGTAACATCACGGATTCTAAATCCATTTTCAAAAGAAGAAGGTTGTTGGTTGCTCTAGACACAAAAACTTGTTTAACAATGGAAAATGTTGCTTTTGAAGACTATATTGACTCTTTCTCACCTTCTGAAAAGAAGGATTCCATTCCAAGGAGATTTATGAGACAAAGTCATATAGGAATTTTTAAGTTTGGACAACCAGAAACTCAAGAAGAYTGTGCTTTTGTGTGTACTATTCATCCTCTTGAGAGAAAATTATCCTCAGAGGCTCTTGAATTTTTTCCAAAAAACATCACAGAAGTTACAAATTTTAACTCTAATCTCCCAGAGCTTTCTAAAAATGAGTCTCTCTATAAAAAGGGTTTTGTCACAAAGCTCTCTGAAAATGATACTTCTAAGCATGAATATGCCTCAGATCATGAAGAAAGTCCTACACAAGTTGTAGAAACTGATATTGATCTTGAGAAAAGAAAGAAGGAAAGTCAAAGACAAAGTAACTCTCAATGTTCTTCCTCTGCAACTCAAAGACCAATTTACACTTGGCAACAATTGAGARAATGGMMTCAATCTAACATTGCTTCTGTAAAAGCTGGAAAACCAAAGAGGAGATCTAAAAATAAAAATTTTGTACCCCTCTTTGATGATTTTAATAAAAAATTAAAAAAAGCTTCTTGCAATGTTACCTCTTGTGGATGTTTCAATATTATGTATGCTCTTTCTAATCATATTCACCATTCTTCCTGTCTGGTCTCTCACCCTAAGAACCATAAATCTGGGGTGAACAATAGACAAATTGGCAATTCTTCTTCTAAGAACAATAAGACCAAATCAAAAGATGCTATGACATACTTTAAACAGGCTAATGATAAGGGACCCAATTGGAAGTGGGTACCCAAATTAAACGTTTTCTAAATGCAGAAGCAGCAGCATGTGTCTACTTGGGTCGTGGACTCAGGATGCTCGAGACATATGAATGGCACCCTAGAGCTTCTGTCATCATGCCTAAAACAAAAAGGAGGTTCTGTTATCTCAACTGTTGTATGTCTTATAGTTTATTTAATTTTTGTATAAAGTTTTTCTTTGAATAATCTCTTTTTGTATATAGTTTTATTTCTTGATTAACCTTTACTTGTTTTCATAGTTAATAGGTTTATCTTGCAGAAACTTGCAAGGTTTGAGGGGGAGTATGTGCATAAAAAGAATAAAACCTTTTGAAGTAGCAAAATGTTTTTCATCACAGATCCTCTGTGATAACTCTCAGAGGCTCTTTGAACGGATTCTCTGTCGATACTTCTTCTTAGGATTTTAAATGTTTTTGTTTGAGGGGTAGCCATGGAAGTTGGCTCATAGGGGGAGTTTTGAATTGAAAATCAAAACCTCAGAAGGTGCCAAAA
>NW_020204567.1:6995-9334 GCF_001531365.2 Cynara cardunculus var. scolymus
GGTTAAAACAGATCACGCGCGTGTCAGAAACAGGGGCGCACGTCATCAATCGTGCATCTTCCCAACACCACGTGTCACATTTTGATTCCTCCTTCCAAAAAGCCACTCATCACGCTTCTTCACCTATTAAACAGTTCCCATTCAAAATCCCTCACTATAAATACCCCTTCCCCCCAAAACGTAAACCTTTACATTACTCCTTATACTCCGACGAACCTCAAGCTTTTCGACCAAACCTGCAACTATGTCTTCAAGCTCTTCCGCCTCCGTTCAATCTGTGAATAACTCAAGCGACAACGAGGTAAATCAATCACAGGCACTAACTTCTCATGCCCTTTCATTTTTCCAAAATCGATATGAGAGAGTGGTACTGGTAAAGAAACCAAATAACTATTATTTCGCTCCCTCACCATCTGGATTCCCTGAATTCACATATCCTCTCATTGAAATCCTTCACAACCATCCTTTATACTATGCTCTCTCAGCAACTAAACCTACCTCGAAAACATATATTACCCAATATTTACTCAGTTCTTATATTACTACCCTAGACAATTCAGGATTAAGCATAGTAGGTTATGCTTCACATCCTACTGTCAAATCGCTTGTTCCAATGGAACTGAATGTTACCACCCTGCGCACAGCCCTGCACCTACCTTCCTTGGCAAATCTGAATTTGGATACCTTCGCTCCATCACCAACAGACGCCGAACTGATTGAATTCCTTGAATTTCACTCCTACACAGCTAAGACAAAAATCATTAAAAGGACTGAATTCAAMAGGAAAGGYCTTCMCCMAATTTGGAATACTCTGTTTTCGATAGTTAATTGTTGTCTAACAGGGAAGGTCGGCAGCCATGACCAAGCTTCATACGCCATGCTTTCCATTGTATATGGAATATACTTCAATCTGCCCCTTGATTACGCGCAACTTATCTTCGATGACATGGTGGGCTTAATCAAAAAGAAGTGTGCTACTCAAAGGGGTGAAAAATCAAAAGTGAAGACACAAAAGAAAGCCAAAGAGGACCTCAATCATCCAAATCTAATTCTACAGAGGTTCTTTGGTTTGGTCTTTGGCGATATAATAGTAGAGAAGCTGCCCTCTGCAGAGCCTAATGCGCGACTGTATCCAATGAAGGAGTTCCACCCCACAGAGCATGAGCTAGGGTACAGAAGCCCAAGGCCTCTATCAAAAGCCATGCTCAAATACCTTAGCAGAGGAGATAGGAAAGCATACAGACRTGGATACAGGAGGCCAGAGCCAGTCCCTGAAACCCCTCCACGCATAGGTATCCCCTTAGGAGAGATAGTGCAAAAAATGAGGGTTAAGGGAAGAAGGGAGGAGCCAGCAGAGGCTAGGGAGTTGAGTGAGGAAAGACCAAAGGTAGTAAGTCCCCCACAAAAACAAAAGAAGACAATGAAGAATTAGAAGGATGTCGACTCTTCTGAGAAAAAGAAAGGGAAGAAGAGACCCGCAGAAGAAGAGGGTCCAAGTAGTCCTCTACAAAAGCCGAAAAAGAAGAAATCGAAGAAGGCCCAACCCGCAGAGGTTGAGATCACAGAGGTTGCAATCCAAGAAAGCCCAGCAGAGGCTGCTCCTAAGCGCAGAAGTTTGCGCAAGATTGTTCAGGAGTCCCCAACAGAGCAAATACACGATGTATTCTTCCACATCCAACCAGAGTTTAAAGCGCCCACAGAAGTAGCAGACATGGGGACAGAAGTCGTTCTAGACGACGAAGAAGAAGAATTGGAGTTAGATGAGGGAGGAAAAGATGCCGAAGGCACATATCCAAGCCCCCCTCCTAGTGCAACCCACATTTCTAGGGACCCTGTTCTAGAGGGAACCCCTATTGAAAAAGCGTGCACACGTTGAGCCCTAAACCAACAAGCCTCGCAGAGGACGTTCTTTTGTCCTCTGTCGAATGCACAGTCCGGGAAACACAATCTACTCCAACATCCTCTCAAAAGGATGCTGGTTTTATAATAAGAGTCCATTCGCCCAAGGACTCGTCACAACCCGGAGAGGCATCCGTTGCCCCTCCACACTTGAGTGAACAACCAAGTTATGCTTCAGAGGCATACGAGAGATTCACAGAGACTGCGGGTCTAGAACGCCCAAAGTCTCCCCTTGATCCCTCTGCCAAGTTAGGCTCTGAACCTACTGGGCACGACATCGACAGAACAATGGTAGGCTCTCCAATTGGAGATGTTCGAGGATCCAGTGGAAGTCCCCGAGCTAACATCGACAAACCAGTCACTGAGGGTGCCTCACACTCCGAGGCTACTAGGTCACCATGTGTTGGTGATCTAGGTTCCCAGAGTACTTATGTGACGAA
>NW_020204567.1:9734-11169 GCF_001531365.2 Cynara cardunculus var. scolymus
ACTAACAGAGGTAGCCGCCCAATTTCTTGCAGACTTCATTTCCGCCGGCTACACCGATTATTCTGCCTTCAAGGATGAGATCAAAGGGATGTTCTCCTCTRCGGTCACCTATGGCATTGATTCTAAATCCTCCAGGGCTAACATTAACCATCTAGCCACTCGCAGAGAGCTAGACGCAATGGTAGAAGCCCTTGGAGAGATCGTGCGAAAATACACCGACCAACTCCTCAAAGAAGCCCGAGCAAGCAACGAATCTATAAGAGACTACACGAAGCAACTCGTCAAAGAAGGTGATAACTTCATAAATGAGATCTATCGCTGCATCTCTAAAATGAAATGGGCCACAGAGATGGACATCAACAATGCCTCTGTGAATGCTGAGTTGGTCATAGAAAAGATGGAGAAGGCGGCTTCCAAAGTTTTAAAGCGATTGAAAAAGGCTCCCCTTACAACTTGCAAGACAGAAGCCACTAAAATCCATGACGATCAAGGAGGCGATGACCATGATCGTCATGAGGGGGAGAATAAGATAGAACAAAAGAAGACAACCTCTGCCAAACCACTAAAAATAGTGGACTCTGCTGTTGCCCTATTCTCTAAAGTCAAATTTCCAGAGCCTAAGGGGAAAGGCAAGGGTAAAGCAGTAGAGGAGTCGCCACAGAAGGGGTCAAGCTCTGAATCGCCAGAGGAGATGAATGAAGAAGAGTATGATGACCCGGATCTTGTTCGAGCTCTAAAGGCTTCTTTGGCAGAGGCACAGGCGAGAAAGGGCAGAGCTCCCATCCCCAGAGTTGGAGAAGGCTCTTCTTCCAAACTCACGAAGATACCAGRAGAAACGTCCACGGGTACGTTTGACGCTCTGGTAGGAACTGTCAAGCCTATCCTACCAGAGGGGTTTACCTAGAGGCCTATACTAGAAGAAGAATCCAGAACACCAGAATCTGCCATGGTGGGGAGGGTATCTGAGATCCTTGAATTTATGAGCAAGATTCCTACGCAGAAGGTCCGCACAGAGCCCGTAACCATTGTTGAGGAGATTCTGTGGTGGCGTTACTCTGCCATGGACACAGAGCCCCCTTATGACCCAGAGCTTACAGGAATGCCCTCTGCCATTGCAAAGTTCCACTTCTCGAAACTCACAAGGCCACCAGAGCAGGTCTTCTCAAAGCATGTGATCACTTCTCTCGAAACCATATCTCTACAAACAATGCTAAAGAAGACCGTGCTATACACTCAGTATGTGGTAAAAACGGATGACGGCAACCTATATACTTTTACAGATGCTGACCTCCACAACCTCTATGTATTTGACCTAATATTCCTTCACAAGATATTGAACAAATACATGGAGAGGAGGTCAACATATTTGATTTCTCTCAGAAGGCTGATTGAGGTAATGCGCGCTCAAGTCAAGTTCTACAGCCAGAAAGATTTC
>NW_020204568.1:0-2183 GCF_001531365.2 Cynara cardunculus var. scolymus
TGAGTATCTTTCTTTTGACAATGTAGGTGGGTGAAGCTCAATAAAATAGTACAATTATTGCCCTTTTCTTTTGATTGATAACCCAAGAAAAAGATTGGGTGCAATAGCTTTATCTTGAACGTTGTAGTTTATATTTAAAAAAGGCAAATACATTTCTTCTTTCTTCTTGTTCTTGATTTAAAAAAGACAAGTATCTTTCTTTTTTTTTTCTTGTTATTATGTGTTTTAAGAGCTGTTATAGCTCTTTGATTGATCACCCTCCATATGTTTGTTGAATGCTTGAAATTAATATTTGTAAGCGAACTATTTGTACGCAAACAATTATGTTAAAGACTTGTAATGACTTTTTGTTCGTTGTTGATGGTTTGTTGTTGTTTCCTTTGTTGGTCCTTATTTTAATAGTTGCTTTTAGAAAATTTGACTTTTTGTTCTAAATTATGAAAATCGGTAATATGTTAATATATTGAGTATCAATATATCTTCATAAGCAAAAAAGAATTTGAAATTATATTTAAATTTTTTGATAAATAACATTTTATGTTAGCTCTTAATACAATATATATGGTAAACAATAATTTTCAATTAGCACTTACTCCAGAAAGAGGGACATAATGGTCTTTTTGACATAATCAGCACTTAATACAAAATGTTTGGTAAACAATAAAATCCAATCAGCACTTACTCCAGTCAGACCTCTTACCACAGTCAGGCCTCTTACCCCAATCAGCACTTAACCAAAAATGTTGGTAAACGGCCCCTGAGTTTTGAAATATAAGTATTTGGACGGTTTAATCTAAATCCGGACAAAGCTTGTCCGATTTATTGTTAAACCGGACAAAGCTTGAGCGGTTTATTGTACGGTTTAGACATCCGAACAAAAGGCTATATGATAAACTCCTATACGAACAAGATTAGATATACTTATGCATTGGATTGTGCGGATATTAAATCGATGAAATCATTTGAGCTTGTTCATTTTTTTTCTAAGTCTTTAAATCGCTCAATCCTTGAGCGGTTTAATTTCCTTTGTTGAGCGGTTTATCCTTAATCTGATTACTCTTTGAGCAGTTTATCTTTAATCCGATTATCCTTTGAACGGTGTTCATATAAACCGTACATGCCTTGAGCGGTGTTCATCTAAACCGTACATGCCTTGAGCGGTTTAGTATCTGGATTAACACTTGGATAATATTCATTCCATAAGCCGAACACCTCTTGACCGGTTTATTCTAATCCGGATAAGCCTTGAGCGGTTTAGCATATGAACGGTTTTTGACCTTTRACTATAAATAACCGTCTCATTTTTATTTTTACTTTTTTACATTCCTTCACTGTTCATTGTCGTCTCCGCTCACTCTATCCGCTCAAATCAAGTTCTTTGATTTCATCTCATCAATCTCGTCTACTGTTCATCGTTTTCATTCAAGGTTACGAATCGATTCGTTTGATTAATATTCCTATTCGTTGATTGTTTTGATCATTATTGATTATATGGACTGAGATTGACTTAATATGAACATAACTTCATAATCGAACCATAAACTCGTATTAACTCGATTTAGACATTGTATTTTAGTGTAGTGTGTGTCGTTTTTCATTTTCGAGTGTGTATGAAGTGTGTATTTTGATTGTATTTGTATTCTTTTTGAGAATTTTGTGATTGTATTCATTTCGTGTTTTGAACGGATATCTCACCGGACAAGGTAATCGGACTTTAATCCGATCAACCTTAAACCGGTTGATGATTGTCTGGTTTATGACTTAGTGTGTTTTGACTTGTGTTTAGTGTGTTGTCCGGACTTCTAATCCAGACACAATTCTTTTATTTTCTTTAAGTGTTATGTAGTTTGTGTGTTATCCAGATTCATAATCCGGTCAATTTTTTTTTGAGAATTTTACCAAGTGTTTGATCCTTAGTTTTTTTACTATTTTTTATCTTATTTTTTTAGGGTAGATTTTTTTAAATTTCATTTTTTAGTTTTGTTTTTTGTGTGTGATTTTTTTTTTCATTCATTTGTTTTGAATTTTTGTGTGTGTGTGTGTGTGTATTTTTTTGTAATTCAATTTTCTTTTGAATAAAATGGGTACTAATGTTTTAGATTTTTTACAGGTAAATGGCTAATCCCAGACATCAGTCTGACGAGGAATCTCGTATTCCCTCGATCAGATCTGAAAATGTACCA
>NW_020204568.1:5716-8176 GCF_001531365.2 Cynara cardunculus var. scolymus
GATGGACGAAAAGGCTACTGGATCTGAACGAATGAATTCCAAAGAAAGATACTTGCTCGTCAACACTATCAATTTGCTCGAGGAAAAGATTCAGTATAGAAATGCTCTGAGAAGGTTGGAGAAAATACTTGGACTGCGCAAAACAAAGTTTACAAGAGTCCAAACTTGAATCCAAAAGGGGAGAATGTTGGGTTCAAGTTATTGCTTAATGTTGTATTCAAGTTTCTCCTTAGTATAGTTCCCTTGTAATAGCTTAGTCTTTACGTTTCCTAGTATAAATAGGATTTACCTTGTAATTGTAATTAAAACTTTTGTCATTAATCTGAAAATCAAGATTTGATGATGTAATATTCTCTCTCCTCTCAATCTAATCATCTTCTTGAATATCTTCTTTCTACTTTGATGTTCATCACAATCTATGAAGATCATACCATGTTTGTATGAAATCTGGACTCATCAAAAAATGCCAGAATCGATGAATACCTCATCAGTGAAGGCATTACACAAAACTTTTTAACAGCTAGAACTCCACAACAGAATGGAGTGGTGGAGCCAAGGAATAGAACCGTCGTGGATGCAGCAAGGACCATGCTTGCTTCACTGGAGTTACCCATCACATTCTGGGCTGAAGCTATCTCCACTGCATGTTTCACCCATAATCGATCAATCATCAACAAGAGGCACCAGAAGACACCTTACGACCTCATCAACCAAAGAAGACACAAATGTCAAATGTTTTCACGTCTTTGGGTGCAAATGATTTGTACTCAACGATAGAGAATATCTTGGCAAGTTCGGCAAGAAAGCTGATGATGGAATCTTTATGGGCTATTCTCAAACTGCCAAGGCCTACAGAGTCTACATCAAAAGGACAAGAATCATCATCGAAAGCATCAATGTGTCCTTTGATGACTCCACATCAATGACTTCTGGACACAACAGTTTAGAACTCGAACTTCAAATAAGAGCATCTGATTCATCACTTGGCAAACCCAATGAATCAGAGTTAGCTCAATTATTTGACGACATCTTTGACGAAGAAGTAATCTCTGGACATGCACAAAATGCAAAATCCATCTCCAGAACCGATGAAGAACATGAAGTCTCCCATGCTAAAGGTACATCTTTTACTGAAACTCATGTTACTTCTTCTATGTCTTCAGATCAAGATACTCAAGAACCAGAGTCTAACTCTGGAGATGATCTCTTCGAGGAGGAGCAAGCTGTCCCATCAGCCGATGAAGAACTGCATCCTGTTGCTCCTGAACCCCAATCACGCACCAAATGGTCAAAAGATCACCCACACCATCAAATCATTGGTGATCCAACATCTAGTGTCAAAACATGATCTGCCACAGCCAATGAATGCCTCTTCGCCAACTTTCTTAGCATGATAGAACCAAAGAAAATTTTCGAAGCCCTTCAAGACCCAAACTGAATAGACGCGATGCAAGAAGAACTAATCCAGTTTGAAAGAAACAAAGTATGGTCTCTTATGCCTCTACCCAAAGGGAAGACGACCATAGGAATCAAATGGGTCTTTAGAAACAAAAAGGACGAATATGGCATAGTCATAAGGAACAAGGCTAGGCTTGTTGCCAAGGGCTACTGCCAGGAAGAAGGGATTGACTACGATGAGACATTTGTTCCCGTTGCAAGACTTGAGGCCATCCGGATATTCCTAGCCTATGCAGCTCATAAAGGCTTCAAAGTTTATCAAATGGATGTCAAGTCTGCCTTCTTAAATGATAAACTTCAAGAAGAAGTATATGTACAGCAGCCCCTGGGTTTGAAGATCCAAAACATCCAGACTATGTCTACTTTCTAGACAAAGCTCTCTATGGGCTGAAGCAAGCACCCAGGGCCTGGTATGAAACCCTATCCACCTTTCTCATCAACAATGGTGTTGGATCTTAAATTCAGCTTTGATATTGATCCAATACTCTAGAAGAGCTCATGAACAATAAAGTGCAACAGAAGTAATAATGAGAGCAAAACAGAGTATTAAGAACACACAGTATTGATGAAGAAGATGAACACAGAAGAATTGCTTCAAAGGTTTTTCAATCAATTCATATGAAAAATTAGACGATTACAATACAGGAAGCACCCTGATTACAAAGGCCTTAGCCGCTATTTATACTAGTTCCTAACGACCTTACTGACAAGATCTTGACGCGTGTCTTCATCTGAAACGTCCAAATAAAGTCAATTATTCCCTAGTCACGTGAGAAGCACATGCGGCTAACAATCTTCGTAAAGTGATGGAACAGAAACATCACAGAAGACGAAATCCGCAGACCCTCTGTGAGCCATCTCAGAGGCTCTGCTGTAATTGACTTGCATATTCTATATTACAGAGGACTATTTTCCAGAACCTCTGTGAGACATACCAGAGGTTCTGCCACTCTTAACTTGATCGATCAAACGGCTTCTGTCGTTAGTCCTCTGTGGTCTTCT
>NW_020204568.1:8406-10687 GCF_001531365.2 Cynara cardunculus var. scolymus
CGTCTCTTTTGGATCGAAGAATCTTAGAATCTCATCCTTGTCCAAGAAAACAAACCCAAAGATGGGATTGTGGACAATGGTGTTGGGATAAAATCTAAGCAGCCAACTAGATCTGTTCTTTGGAGGAGAAATTTTCAGATCTGGCTGGGCCAACCTCAAAGAGATGTCGAAATCTTTCTGGCTGTAGAATTTGACTTCAACGTGCATTACCACAATCAGCCTTCTGAGAGAAATCGAATATGTTGACCTCCTCTCCATGTATTTGTTCAATATCTTGTGTAAGAATATTAGGTCAAATACGCAGAGGTTGTGGAGGTCAGCATCTGTGAAAGAGTAAATGTTGCCATCATCCCTCTTCACCATGTATTGAGTGTATAGCACGGTCTTCTTTAGCATAGTGTGCGGAGAAATGGTTTCGAGTGAAGTGATCACAAGCTCTGAGAAGACCTGCTCTTGTGGCCTGGTGAGTTTCGAGAAGTGGAACTTTGCAATGGCAGAGGGCATTCCTATTAGCTCTGGGTCATAAGGGGGCTCTGTGTCCGTTGATGAGTAACGCCACCGCAGAATCTCCTCAACAGTGGTTACGGGCTCTGTGCGCACCCTTTGTTTAGGAATCTTGTTCATGGATTCAATGATCTCAGATACCCTCCCTACCGTGGCAAACTCTGGCGTTCTAGATTCTTCTTCAAGTATAGGCCTCTGGGTAGACCCCTCTGGTAGGATTGGCTTGACAGTTCCTACCAGAGCGTCAAACGTACCCGTGGCCGTTTCTTCTGGTATTTTTGCAAGTTTGGAAGAAGATCCTTCTCCGACTTTGGGGATGGGGGCTCTGCCCTTTTTCGCCTGTGCCTCTGCCAAAGAAGCCTTTAGTGCTCGAACAAGATCAGGGTCATCATATTCTTCTTCATTGACCTCCTCCAGCGTGTCAGAGCTTGACCCCTTCTGTGGCGACTCCTCTACTGCTTTACCTTTTCCTTTCCCCTTAGGCTCTGGAGATTTGTCTTTTGAGAATAGGACAGCAGCAGAGTCCACTATTTTTAGTGGTTTGGCAGAGGTTGTCTTCTTTGGTTCTGTCTTTTTCTCTCCCTCATGACGATTAGGGTCATCACCTTCCTGATCATCATGGATTTGAGTGGCCTCTGTCTTGCATGTAGTGAGGGGAGCCTTCTTCAATCGCCTTAGAACTTTGAAAGCAGCCTTCTCCATCTTTTCAATGACCATCTCAGCATTCACAGCGGCATTGTTGATGTCAATCTCTGTGGCCCATTCCATTTTAGAGACGCATCAATAGATTTCATTTCTGAAGTTGTTACCTTCTGCGACGAGTTTCTTTGTGCAGTCTCTTATTGATTCATTGGTTGCTCGGGCTTCCTTAAGAAGATGGTCGTTGTATTTCCGCATGGTCTCTCCAAGGGCTTCAACCATTGCGTCTAGCTATCTACGAGTGGCTAGATGGTCAATGTTAGCCCTGGAGGATGAAGAATCGATGCCATAAGTGACCGCAGAGGAGAACATCTCTTTGATCTCATCCTTGAAGGCAGAATAGTTGGTGTAGCCAGCGGAAATAAAGTCTGCAGCATATTGGGCGGCAACCTCTGTTAATTCTATTTTGAGCATGTGGATTGAAGAGGGGTTGAGAGACAGTGCGTTGAAAGCTTCTGTTAGATCATCTTTCTTGAGGACAGAGCTCGGAAGGGTTGATAAGGTCGCCTTGAACTCAGAAGTTGTGGAAGTCAACTCCTTCAGAGCCTCTGTTAGAGGTGTAAGAGCCTCTTTCGCAGGTTGGGAGGAGAACAAGCTTTTCAACTCATCCAACCTCTGGAATACCGCTGTGGCGAAGGTTTGCAACTCCTCCTTCGTCACATAGGCACTCGGGGAACCTAGATCACCAACACATGGTGACCTAGTAGCCTTGGAGTGTAAGGCGCCCTCAGTGACTGATTTGACATTGTCATCTCGGGGACTTCCACTAGATCCTCAGACATCCCCAATTGGAGAGCCTACCAGTGTTCTATCGATGTCGTGCCTAGTAGGTTTAGAGCCTAACTTGGCAGAGGGATCGAGTGGAGACTTTAGGCGTTCTAGACCCGCAGTCTCTGTGAATCTCTCGTATGCCTCTGAAGCATAACTTGGTGGTTCACTCATGTGTGAAGAGGCAACAGATGCCTCTTTTTGAAGTGTCGAGTCCTTGGGCGAATGGACTCTTATTGTAAAACCACCATCCTTTTGAGAGGATGTTGGAGTAGATTGAGGTTCCCGGACTGTGCATTCGACAGAGGAC
>NW_020204569.1:0-4316 GCF_001531365.2 Cynara cardunculus var. scolymus
AGAAGAAGAAGAAGAAGAAGAAGAAGAAGAAGAAGAAGAAGAAGAAGAAGAAGAAGAAGAAGAAGAAGAAGAAGAAGAAGAAGAAGCAGGAGGAGGAGGAGGAGGAGGAGGAGAAGGAGGAGGAGGAGGAGGAGTAGAAGAAGAAGAAGAAGAAGAAGAAGAAGAAGAAGAAGAAGAAGAAGAAGAAGAAGAAGAAGAAGAAGAAGAAGAAGAATTATTTAATGATCTCACGCCTATTTATCTAAGCTAATTAAGCTTTGGCAACATATTCATAAAAGGTAGAAACATAATGATCATCAAGTTCCAACAATAATTAGAAGGTATAATTAGAGTTAAGGAACATTATGGCTCACTCATATTAGTCCAAATAAACAATGAGATTTATATTAGAAGTTTTTCACTGCATGAAACTAATCTGGGTTTTTTTCCATAAAATCGACATATTTGGGTTTTTTCCATAAAATCGACATGTGGGTTTTTTCCATGAAATCAAAGATATGGGTTTTTTTTCCAATTCGTCGGTTATTTGGTCACCTGATTCGTGGTGTGGTGTAAGGGTGGTGATTTTCCCCGACCAGATGGGGAACCCGACTCACCCAACCAGAACGGGGACGGGGATTCCCCACTAAAACTGGTCTCGAGGTCGGGTTGAGGATCCCTGCTAGACTTAAACCGGGGTTGGGGCTGGGCCAGGTATTGTATCCCAGACTCGTCCCGTACCTGGTATACTAATATTAATTTAATAAGTATTTGGGCTTTGGAAATTTTGATAGTGGGCCTCTATTGCTGTTGGACTTCAAATAATAAGAAATTGAAAGGAAATGGTCCAAATGGAGCCATCGATCGAGGTCAGATCTCATTCGTCGGCCCTCGGTCCTCCCCTCGCTCGTTGCCACTGCCCATTCTCCAGTCGCTAGTCTCCTCCAGCCCTCTGTCGGTCTGCCTTTTTGACCTGTTGACGATGAGTCCTCGACGTCCTCCAGCGGTCCAACCCTCTGCCCTTCAGCCGACGCCTCCTGTAGTCCTGTGATGTAAGTATCTCTACTCTCTATCTATATCTCTCTATTTATATTAAGAGTTGGAAAAACGATCAATATGACATTATTAGGAACATGGCATCAAGTATGTTGCTTAAATTTGATAAATATCGGGGAATCATACATGATGTGATGAGTGTGGCTATGGTTCTAGATCCTAGGTATAAGTTAAAGTTGATCGATTCTTCCTTCCCAAGGATTTATGGTATGGACTCAAAAGATGAGGTTATGAAGATACTTACACTATGTAATGATTTATTTGAGGAGTACAAAAAGAAACATGATCACAATAAAGGGAAAGGACAAAGTGGAACTATTGTCTCAAGTGGGGGGAAATCTTATCCAAACAAGGCCTCATGACAATTGGATTTTGAGAATATGATCTCTGAGGATGACATATTTTAAACGACCGAGTTAGATGATTATTTGTCAAAGAAATTGTTACCGCATGATGAAGGATTTGATATATTAATGTAGTGGAACTGCAACGGTGCTAATATTCTATCATGCAGATGATTGTGAGGGATGTGTTGGCTATTCCTATTTATATAGTAGCTTCAGAATCATATTTTAACATGAGCGGAAACAAGATAATGAAACAACGAAGTCGACTAAAATCACAAACAGTTGGAGCATCGATGTGCAACCAAAGTTGGTTAAGGAAAGAAATTAAAGGTAATAATTATATAAATTGTTTGTTATAATAATTATATAAATTGTTATATACAAGTTTTTCTAACTTGCATTATTTTTATTTCAGATAAAAAAAACACGGAGAATCAAAAGGATTTGATAAAACAATTGCATACAATGAGGATGTTGATTGTTGAGTGACTGAACTTAGTGACTAGAATGTGTTGCTTGGAAAAAAAAACATTTTTTGATGTATCTTGTTAAGTTTGCATGTTTGCTTGATGTTTGGAAAAAAAAAACATATTTTGATATATTTGTTGTAATTTATGCTTCTATAAGTTTCATTCTCCAAGTAAAAATGTCAAATGGGCAGATTGGCAGAAACAGGAACAACCGAACAGGGGGGGAAAAAGCAGAAAAAGTCATCAAAAACCAGATCTGGACCGGGTCGGGGAACATGTCTTGAGTCGGGAACCGGGGTTTGACTGGGAATGGGATGTTAATCCCCGTACCCACCGAGGCTGGGGGCTGTTACTAAAAACCGGGACCAGGGCCAGGGATTACAAAACCCGCCTCATCCCCGCCCATTGTCATGCCTAGTGTGGTGATCGGAGGGTGGTCACCGGATGTAAACCTGTAAATCTAGGTTTTTGCCATGAAACCAAGTATGAGATCGAGATCAGACTCCAATGTTCTTTAATGGTGGTTTCCATATATGTATTCAATGTAAAAAGAAGGTTGAAGGGGTAGATGGAGATGGAAGTTTTAGAGATGGAGATGCGAGGAAGGGGTGTTCCTCCGATCTGTTGGATTCATGGGGAAAAAGGTTTGGGAAGGCGATGGCTGCTCTCCCCTACCATTTATTTTAGGGTTTTTTGTGACTTTCATATTTTTCATTTATTTAGTATTTTCCTTGAACTCAACTCTCTCTCTCCCTCTCAATGCAAAATAAATGAAAAACTAGAAAATCACGAAAAATGGATGAAAATATATATCAATATGGATTTCAAGCTAAAAAGAAAATTATGATTTTTTTTTGTATAATTTATTTTGCTCAACTTTTGTTTATATTTCGTCTTTTTTCGAATAAAAATTAGAGATATGTGTTTTTTTTAAATGGTTCTAAACGTCTATTTAGTCATATTCGTTAAATCAATTAATCTAATGATTGATGGATATCATTTTTTTTATGAACCTCACTATAATATTTTATATATATATGTGTGTGTGTGTGTGTGTAACACATATACGATATATATTTTTTTGCAAGAAATACATTATATATTAAAATTAAACTTTTAAGTATAATAAATAACATATATATATATATTAATTAAAGTATAATAATTATTTAGTGCTATAAACTTACAGTATAAAAAGTTAATTTATTTTTATTTTTTAGACCTAATTGCGGATTTAGTCGCTGTGTTTTTTGTGGTTCCTACAAAATTGGTCTCTTAGATAAAAACAAAAAATGAAAAAGGATGAAAATGGCCTCAAGATTAACGAAGGAACCGGATAGACTTTAGAGAAAGGGAGCAATTCGTTACAAAATGACATACTACAAGTCCTAAATCCTAATTTGTATTATGTAATAAATGAAGTTCAAGGATCATTTTTGTGAAAACCACCAAACGACAAGGACCAAATCCATAATTAATTCTATAAAATATTAACATATGATTAAGAATATATACTAATTGTAATCCAAACACATATAAAAGTTGATTCAAAAAATAAACTGAAGTCAATTATTGGACGGAAACTAAGTTGGCGAACAAGGCCAACATTATAATCCGTAAAACCAACCAAATATTAAAAAAAAATCGAAAGATATTAATGCTTTTCTT
This sequence comes from Cynara cardunculus var. scolymus, assembly GCF_001531365.2. NCBI lineage: Eukaryota > Viridiplantae > Streptophyta > Magnoliopsida > Asterales > Asteraceae > Cynara > Cynara cardunculus. Next base: position 3,521 of record NW_020204569.1, read on the forward strand.
CCCTTCAATTTACCAAGTTCAATTATGATGATGAGTAAAATTGGAATAATAAAATGTGAAAAGTGAATTTCTGAGAGACAAATTGTGTTGTTTTAGGATCACCTATTGTCCCATCTATTAGACAACAATTATTCAGCTCCACTTCCAATTTCATGCAACATGTCTGATTGTCTCTTGATTTCAAGTGTAAATAAGGAGTATTAACTTTATAAACCTCAATGAATCAATATTAAACATATACATTTTTAGTTGATACACATGATAAATTTATTTAATAAGGATAAAAACGTAATTTTTTATTTGATTTTTCTTTTAATACAAATTAATTGTCGGTTACATTTCTTAATTATTCTATGTCTTGTCATTGTAAATATTCCATGCAAATTAATTATCGGTTACATTTCTCAATTATTCCAAGTAAATTAATTATCGGTTACATTTATCATTAGAGAGAGTAAATACCAACATGTCGTCATTATAACTTGTGGCGGAAGCATGTCATCGCTAAAAGGCACATCGTCAAAGCTCATTTTTCTTGTAGTGACCCTTGATAAGTATGAAAAAAAATTCAATAAATGTTTTTTCATTAGTATAAAGTTGAGTACAAGAAATGTTAATAATTTACTAAGAAAAAAAATCTTATTTATTTTTATTATAGATATATAAGAGAATACTTAAATTTAATTACTTCTTATTAGATAATTTGAAATTAAAAGTATAGAAACAGTGGTTGATAAATTTTCATAAAATGTAAGAATTTATTTAGTTCATAACAATATATATATATATATATATA
>NW_020204569.1:4861-6482 GCF_001531365.2 Cynara cardunculus var. scolymus
TATATATATATATATATATATATATATATATATAGGGTTGGGTTCACGTGAGACCAATGGTTTTTCGTGAGACCGGTAAGACCAATTTATGTTCATTGATCAACTTGATAAGCTAATGATCTAATGATCTAAAATTCACGGTGGCGATTTTGTAATTATTGAGAAGTCTCGTGGCGTTTATGAATGTTCAAATCTAACGATTGTATATCTAATCCAAGGGTTGAGAATTGGTCTTACGGGTCTCACGAAAAACCATTGGTCTCACATGATCCCAAGTCTATATATATATATATATATATATATATATATATGCTATTTTGATACAAAAAGATAATTCGTGTAAATTAAGTAATTGTGAGGGTCAATGAGAGATCAATAATATGGAAGATTATCAAGATTTTCCTAGACAATTAAATAAATGAGGATCAATAAGAATATGGAAGAAAAAATGATCTAATGAAATCCAATAAGAATAAATAATAAGTTAAACATATAATATGCAAGCTCAACAAATAGTTGTTTGAGTTCTTAATCTTGTGGTGTGATCGAATCCTAATGAAAGATACATTAGTCAAACAATTGATGAAAATATTTAAATTCTATTATTTTTTTTGCTGAACTAAAATAAGATGTAAAGATTAAAAGTTTATGGAACATGACATATATAAGAGACATTACTAAATACATCTAGTAGGGAAAATTTATTGATTAATTACAAAACCATAAACACGTCATAAATCATATGAAAAATAGATTGATTGTCAATAATGGTAAAGTATTTTCTGTAGAAGTAAAAATAGATAACAATAGTCAACAAAAACAATTAGAACAACATAACCAAATAACAATAGTTAATAGAAGCAGAAATTGATAAAAATATCCAACAAAAATATATAACACTAGCAAGCACATGATCTTAACGTTTGAATTATTGAAACAGGAAAACGGTCAAGCATATAGAGATAGCGATAGCCAATGTCATTGGACCTTGCTGGAGATAAAAAAAATTAGAGAGGTAATAAACACTAGCATATAACGAATGACCACTTAATTTTTTTTTTATTTTCCTCTTCATTGTAATTAGTTGATATATTTTTGGGTCCTTATTATCTACTAAATTCTTTTAACCTCTTATTATATGCTACAATTTTTTGGGTTTCTTTAATTTATTAAATTTTTTAAACTACTTATGTATGTTAAAGGAAAAATTAGACCCCTAAATATTTTTGAGCCTTGGATGTACATCCATGCCACCTCCCAAGACGGACATGTGATTTTGGAAAAACACATATGACTTAACTAGGGAATTTGGATTTCCCACCAAGGATTCCCATATTATTTAATTTTATAGAGTCTTCACCAAATTGTGTAAGAGTTTTCCACTTCAAATGACTTAACTAGGGAATTTGGATTTTTTTTTCCATGATTTTCTCAAGATTAAGGAATCAACTTGATTTTCTCCCAAATAAAACTTGATTAAAAAAATTGTTTCCCACGTTACCCCTAAACCACCATTGCGTTGATTTGTTTATAATTTCAAGAATGTCACATTATTTTTCAACCATCGATTAAATGAGGTGGGAGGCTGGGATCGTTTTTCGCCTTCTCCTAAATTGATTAC
>NW_020204569.1:7188-7915 GCF_001531365.2 Cynara cardunculus var. scolymus
TGTGTGTGTGTGTGTGTGTGTAGTACATCGAGGAAGGAGTACTTGGGGTCCAATGTTGAGTGTTGTGAAAAATGGGTGGATTGGCTTTGATTAGTTAAGGCTGGCTGCTGCCTTAGCAGCTACCAAGGCTTAAGCATCCCCACTGGCCGGTTTAATTAGTAAGTATTATGATTGAATTAAGTGTTTGAAAATACAATAAGGGTGCGTTTGGTTTACAGGAATGTTTTTGAGGGATTTGGATTCCCAGGAGGGATTTGGATTCCATGGGATTTGGATTGGATTGGATTTAAAATCCATCCTGTGTTTGGTTTGCAGGATTTGGATTGGATTTAAAATCCATCATCTGTCTGGTTTGTAGGATTTGTAGTATTGGGTCTCCTTACTCAATTGACAATTATCAAGAACTACAGCAAAATTGAACCTAATCTGTATATTCAACCTAATCTGTCAAAATGTATATTCAACCTAATCTGTCAAAATTGAAGGATTTAACCTAATATGTGTTCATAGTTTAGGGGAAAAGGGATTTACCTGTTGAGTGATGGGAGAAGGCAGTGGGCGACGGAGACGGTGAGCGACGACCACCGATGGAGGCGGCGACGGAGACGAAAGGCGACGGCGACAGAGACGAAGGGCGACGGAGACGAAGGCCGACAGAGACGAAGGGCGACGGCGACGAAGGGAGAGGGCGACGGAGACGAAGGGCGACGGCGACGGAGACGAAGGG
>NW_020204569.1:7977-8210 GCF_001531365.2 Cynara cardunculus var. scolymus
GGCGACGGAGACGAAGGGCGACGGCGACGGAGACGAAGGGAGACGGAGGGCGACGGAGACGGAGAGAGACGGAGGGCGACGGCGACGGTGAGCAATGGAGGAGCGATGTAAGCTGTGGGAGAAGATGGAGACGAGTTTAGCTCTGGATATGGAGATGGAGACGAGTTTAGCTCCGGATATGGAGATGGAGACGAGTTTAGCTCCGGATATGGAGATGGAGACGAGTTTAGCTC
>NW_020204569.1:8490-11948 GCF_001531365.2 Cynara cardunculus var. scolymus
GGATATGGAGATGGAGACGAGTTTAGCTCCGGATATGGAGATGGAGACGAGTTTAGCTCCGGATATGGAGATGGAGACGAGTTTAGCTCTGGATACGGGTTTAGGGCAAGAATGAAATCCTGTGGGAATGGATTTTAAAATCCCGTGTATTTTCAAAGGATTTCCAAATCCATCGTTTAAGGGATTTCAAAGGAATCCTTGGATTTCAAATCCTCACAATCTAGCAAACCAAACACTGGATTGGAATGGATTTCAAATCCAAATCCCCCCAATTCCATTTCATTCCCGCAAACCAAACGCACCCTAAGGGATTAATTCAGTTTGTGCTCATCCATCACATTTGTAGTTAATCTATTTGAATCCATTAAATATAATGAACAATGCTGTATATATGAGAAGTAATTGTAATATTTAATTATAACTATGTTTTATATGATTAACCATAATGCTTTCTTGTGCTAATGTTTAAGAAAAAAAAGTTGTCGTATGAATATGAGGCTTATTAAACATTACATAGACAAAAATGGAACCATTTACGGAAGATTGTATATGCAAGATCTCAAGTGGTAAAGTGTTTAAGGAAGACGCATCATCAAACAGGCTCTTTGTAGGTGGGTCCCACAGGTTGTTGTCGAGATTTGTTCTGTAAAACATTTTGTGGTAGTATGAAATAACTACAATACTGATAGGGGTTGGGTTCCGATGAGAATAGATCTTCACCATTCGATCAATCATAATTGAATGCCAAACTCATGAGGTGCATTTCAGATCAATTCCCTTCTAAACTGTAATTCATATATGGAAGGATATGAGACTAAAAATGATCAAGGGTTCAGATCTCTTCTTACCCTTTTCATCATAACTTCCCTTCTCACGCTATACTGTAGAATCTATAAAATATAATTGTCGTAGAAGAGGAATTGTTGGTGCAAGATCCATCTTACAAACACTACTATCATAAATGGGGATGTAGTATTTTAAGAGTGGATGATACTTGGAATAAATATGTAGGATCTACTTGATGAACCTAGAAGGAACTTGCAAGTGGGTAGCTCTTTTTCATGAGAAGGTATATAAACCAAGTAACACTTTGATATTGGATGTAATTTGCTTGATGTTCAATAGTCAAGAGTGCAACCTACCTTTCTGAAGGAGGGGAGAATATCATCTTTTAGAATTGTTAGGCCAAACATGTCAATAATGGAATCAAAACTCATGAGTTATGCATACACTTTTTAGAGAAGTTGGATAGTTACATTAGTAAGATGGTCATGGTTATATATATAGCAAATGAGTGTGAAAAGATATGAATTGTCTCATGGTTTTAAGAATCGTTTGAGGCGTACCTTGATGCGAGGTGGCCCAAAACCGCACCTGAGGCAGCGCCTCTTGGACCTTGCACGAGGCTTACGCCTTGGTTCAATGAGGCGTTATCGAGGCATACGTCTCATATGAGATATGCTTTGTTAATAGTTTTTTTTGGCTTTCATTTTTAAACATCATGACAATAATAGTACTTCTCTTTGTAGCATAGGCGTCTTTTTTATTTTAAAAAACTAAAAGTCAAAACGTGATGACCCAATGTGTACTTTTAATATTTAAAATCAGAAAACTAGTACTTTCTGCTCTCAATAAAAAAAATGTGGTTTGACCCTTCCTCTTCCTCAAACATCCAATTTTTCGACATATTTTCAGTTTTCACTCTTTCCTCTGTCAAGAATCATTGGACAAAAGCTCTTAGGGACTGTTTGGCAGTTGCTGAATGGTTTGGTGCAGAATGATCAAGAGGCTTTCATGATACAATGCAAAATAAAATATAATTGTTTGGTAATTCTTTACAATGAAATTAGGGTGCTGAATGGTTAAGGGAGACTCATGATATAAAATCATTCAGATGGTTTTAGAACCATTAAAAGACAGATTTTTTTTTGCCAAACAAGATTCACTTCTTAACGATTCAAATGTTGCATCTTAATAGAACTATTAAAAGGTAAACAAACAACCCCTTAGTAATTTAGTATCATATATATTGTATATAAATGTGTGTGTATATATATATATATATGTATATATATTTATGTAGTATATATACAAATTTTGGTGTATATATATTTCCACCGTGGGGCTTATGCCTTGCCTTGCCTCGTTGAGGGAAAACGCCTTGAGACCTGATTCCATGTTTTAAAACCTTGTCTGTAATGCAGAATTATATTTTTTTTCCTCTTTAGCAAGGCTATACACTAAAGTTGCAACAATTCAATTTTGTTCAAGCCATTATCGTTATTTAGGAGTTGTTTATTAGCTACTGACCAAACTTACTCAGTCAACAAATTTGACCAATAAAGAGTCAGCATCAAGGCACTTAAAATCTGATATGTGGGTTAATTTTTTTGGTAACTCCTGAAATATTTAAATATTTATTGTTTTGGCCTTTAACTAATAAAAATTAATCCCCCTAAAGACTCCACTCATGAGTGACAAATCATCTCCAAGACTACATACATAGGCATGGGAATGGGGCAGGAACCTCAATTTCCGTCCCCGTCCCTAATTAATTATCTTTATCCTTGTTCTCGTCCTCATCTCGCCGGGGAATATAATCATATTCCCATCTCCCCCTCCCACAACGGGGAACGAGGATCCCCAACGGGAAAACTGAGATTTTTTTTCGTTTATTTAAGTTATTTTAAATTAAATATGTGAGAGATCATACATGTTTAAATCTCAAACATTTTCAATAAACATAAAACCGAAATGAATGTGATTTAATACAAAAAACCACTACATCATATAAAAATGAATAACCTAAAACCATAAAAAAAATTCAATTTAATCCAAAAAAAACTTAAACTCACATGTAATAAAAGATATTGAGTAATATAAATCTATATCGAGTAATATACAAAACTTATCGAGTAATCGTATTTTGACTTGACATCCAAATATTACATATTAACATCCAAAAAATAATAATTTTAGATTATAAACCTAGTTAGTAAATAAGAAATTATGAATTACCGTTTTAGCTGAAATAATATATATATATATATATATATATCTATACTACATATAAGCATTTAGACCTATATCTTAAGTACAAGTCTTAAAGCTTAGGGTACTATCATTTTATGCAACAAATTTAAAAAACTCTTAATTACAAATTATTATGCATGATGTACAAGTTGTTTATGCAATGATTTTCAAACACCAAAAATTACCCATTTTGGGYCGATTTCTTCTTCCGGTTTCTTCCTCTTCTTTCTCCTACCTCTGCGACCACCAAGACCAAAAAATTTCTTCTCTTATGCATCCTTTCTCTGCGACCAACAACATTTTGGGTTAGAAAGCAAAGGTCTTTCTTCTTCACAGACGTCATTTGGCATAACAATGGTGGTGTGGATGTATCACCTCGATCAGAGAACCGATTTCATGTATCAAAGGGATTTGATGTATCAAAG
>NW_020204570.1:0-5431 GCF_001531365.2 Cynara cardunculus var. scolymus
TTGGACCCAAAAATTCATCAATTCATCATATGATTAAATGTTTTAATCAAATTCCTTTTAAGGGATTTGTTCTTGGATGAATACGAACCTATTTTGATCATAATTTTTTTTTGGTTTATTTGATGGAGTTTCTTGGAGTCATTCGAATTTTTGAACCTTGATTTTGTCAGATCTACGCGTAGGCCTTAAGCAGGAGTTCATGGTACTCACAGCCTAAGGCAATTGACGTTCTATTTGCCAAACGTATAATTATCGCCCATATCTTGAGTATTCATTCATCGTCTCTTTTTGTGGATTTGTATCTGTAAGAGCCTAAAGATTTACTTGTCTGTAATCACCAATCCTATATGAATATGGCAATATTTCTTCATGTTTTGCCCTTAGAAGCATTAACAGCAATACTGTCAATTTTCTTTGAATTGACATGCTGTTTCTTGAAGCCATAAAGCTTAATGTTAATTCTTTTCTCCAGTTCTTAATTCCAATGATGTTTGCTTTGGTTATTCAAGTTATCTCCAATTGGATCAAGCTCTAAAGCTGAATTCCTACTCAACTTGCGGTTCAATGAAAGATTCTTTGTCATAAGACTGGTTGCACTGTTTTGTCAAGAAATTCACACATTTATCTATCCCTTAGTCGGATGAATTTGCTACTTTTGGGGTTGAGTGGCTATTCTGTGCTTCAAAGTATGTGTTGGGTTGTAGGCAGATTTAAGCTGCATTCTGTGCAATCAGTGGTGCTGCATTCACATTGAATCTGATTTGGTCTAAGAGTTGAAAATGAAGAATAAAGAGCTGCATTCATGGGGGAGCTTGAAAATTCCACCCATACCAAGCACACTAAAGCTTTACTCAAGAAAGCAGAGGGGAGAAGACCTGAAGACTTCATGAAGATGCTTGCTTCATAAAACTTTGGGGGGAGATTGTTGGAATCAATTGATCCTAATTATTCTAAAAAGTTTTATTAAGCATTCAGGGCTAAGGATGGAATATCTGAAGATGTTGTTGTGCTAAAACGACTAAGTCTGGAAGAAGACCAAATCCCCTATGGACGACCAGAGCTTCTGGTTGTATTGACCAGAGACTCTGGACTCTAAGTCCTTTAGGACCAAAGCCCCTATGAACGTCCATAGGTGCGATGAACTACACATCTCCATAACTCCTCTGGTTGGCCTATCCTCTGGTTGGCCTATCCTCTGGTTGGCCTATCTTCTAGACGACTATCTTCAGAATCTTGAAGGATAATGTTGATCCCATTTTCGGTAATGATTATTTCCTTGTTTATAGGATTTAGTTACCTTATTTATAAGATTCAATTATCATGTAAATATCGCCTATATAAGTAGTGATACAGGCANTGCAAATGAATGCCTATATGCAAACTTCTTGAGCATGATTGAACCAAAGAAGATTTCTGAAGCCCTACAAGATCCAAATTATTGGAATCAATTGATCCTAATTATTCTAAAAAAATTTATTAAGCAATCGGGGTTAAGGATGGAATATCTGAAGATGTTGCTGTGCTAAAATGACTAAGTCTGGAAGAAGACCAAAGCCCCTATGGACGAGAGAGCCTCTGGTTGTATTGACCAGAGACTCTGGACTCTAAGTCCTCTAGGACCAGAGCCCCTATGAACGTCCATAGGTGCGATGAACTACACATCTCCATAACTCCTCTGGTTGGTCATCCTTTGGTTGGCCTATCCTCTGGTTGGCCTATCCTCTGGTTGGCCTATCCTCTGGTTGGTCTATCTTCTAAACGACTATCTTCAAAATCTTGAAGGATGATGTTGATCCTATTTTCGATAATGATTATTTCCTTGTTTATAGGATTTAGTTACCTTATTTATAGGATTCAATTATCATGTAAATATCGCCTATATAAGTAGTGATACAGGCATAGAATAGAATATAGATGAATTATCAACACTTTGTAGCACACAGATTCAAACACATCACATGAGAGTCGATTAGGGTTTTTGAGAGATTGTATTTTCCATTCAATAAAGAAAGCGGCGGCCGATTTCTATTCATCTTCTTCTACAAATCTCTTTTTAAATTCCTTTACATTAATCTACTGTCAGATCTGGGTTTAACAAAATGCTTCATTAGAGATCTTTGAAGGAAGACCTTAAATTCCTCGTGCGAGGGATTATGGAGAACCAACCCTCACCCGATACCCCAGACCTCCATCAATCCCTTGCCATCCTCCAACGCCACCTAAACCAAATCGATACCCAAACCCAAACCAACTCATCCCGCCTTCAAATCCTCCAACAAACAGTAACCTAACAACATAATACCATATCATCCTTAGCCACCCACCGAAACCAAATCCTAATCCAATCCATCGCCACCCTCACGGCTCAGGCAACTGAGGCCGATGAAAACTTAACCTACATCATTTCCCAACTCCAAACCATCCTTCGCAATCTTCATCAACTACCAGCCTCCATCACCTCCCAAATACCTCATCCATCGATGAAACCCTTGCCACTCTCACCACCCAAATGGCCACCATACAAACAACCCTCACCCAATTACCCGCCACCATACTTGCCCAAATCCCACCACAAACTCAAACCCCACCTCCCTCTGCAGTCCCTTCCTATGAAGCCGCCTTCTCATCCATCACTGCAGAGGTGAGGAATCTTCTTGCTAACTTTCCCCAACCTCCATCATCTGCAACAACCTCTGTGCCACCTCCTCCCTTTAGAGGCACAGACTATGCTACACGAGCTGATCTACGGGCTCTGTCAAAGGCACTTATCTCGATCCGTTGAACCCACCACTATGCTGAGGAAGAGTTTACAACAACAGCAAGAACGCACAGACACTCTCCTTTGCACAATGGAACAACGGCGCAATAAGGATCGAGTGTGCACTCTCGCTTCCCATATTCGAATGTGGAAAAAGAAGAATAGATCAAGAGTATCCTGCTCTTCCAGCCGCCCCTACAAACAACCAAGGCATGAAGACCAAGACCATGATGATCAAGGTCTTGGACCTCATGAGGGGGAGACAGAGGCTGCGGCTACACAACAAACATGATCCGCTACACCCCAGCAACCATCACAACAACAACAACCATCAACACAACAACCACCATCAACCCAACAAACCCAAGCAAAGGAACCAGAGGCCTTGCCCTCTGATGAAGAACAGAATATCCAAGTTCCCTCAGCCACAATACCAAACCCCATCGTGTTGAGTTCATCAACCGATGAAGAACCAAACACACCACTTACACAAACAAACCAAACCCTCACTCCCTCACCTACAACAAACGTACCCTTAACCCCTTCTCCAACACCTCGACCCTTTACCCTTTCCTCACAACCAGAACCCAGAACTAACCAACCATCGCCTCAACGACCCCAAACCCCACTAGAAACCTCTCAACCACTTGAAACCGAACCAACCAAAGAAAACTATCCCTCTACCCAAACACAACCCCAAGCCGAGACACAACCCACCGAGACACAACCCGTGGTGCATACGGACATCCCTTCTTCCTCGAGGCATCCTCCACAAGGCCTGGTAGACGAAATAATTCAAAGCATGGAGTCGATAAGGAGAAGACCTCAATTGCCGCCCAGGGAACCATTTATGATGGAAAACATTCATCAATAGATGTACCAAGAACACGAAGAAAGCCTGTCAACCAATCCTCCAATCCTATCGCCAGAGTCTATGAACCTTCTACATCATCGTTTCATAAGACAGACTACTTAACCACCTCAAGTTGTCTTTTCGAACGATGGAATAAGAAGAGTCATAGACTTAAAAATAAAGTCATTTGCCAACAGAGCCATACGCTACATCGAGTTCAGTATGGAAAGAGCCCATGGGGTAGTTAGCGTGTTCAACGAGAACAATCTCATCAACCTCAATCCATATGACTTGATTGAGTTATATGCCTATACAACTCAAAGGCAAGATCATGGGATACGATTTGGAATGGCGAACAGAGCTATTGTCAAGACAATTGAGTCCCTGGTGAAGCACCGAGCCAAAAGCGATTTTGAAATTGCTTTTAGGCCAGGCATTGAGAGGTTATCTTGCGCTCCTCCAAATGAAGATTTCTAGGGCTTGCAGGAGATACGTTATGCTTCAGTTCTTACTCAACCTGAACTCGGACTTGTTTACGAGAATGAGTTTGGGGTTAAAAAGTTCTTCAGATTGACTGAAGCCTTCAAGTATTCAATAGATACACTTTAATGGTTTCAGAAAAACATTAGAGAAAGACTGGACAGAAACCATGTGCCAAGGGAAGAGGGGAGTCATCTCATACATGAGATATCAACCATCATTGCTTATCGAAGACTAYTYTTGCGCTTCAAAGAGATATACTCAGGTAGTTAGTGATGAGATGAAATTTTTACTTATTCTGTCTTGATGTAATTTGTTTCCAGTATTGTAAAGAAATTTCATCATCCAACAAAAAAAAATTGGAGTTTGATGTTTTTCTACTGGACTAGTGTATGTTATTCACATATGTGTCTAGATTAGACTTTGTTTGTTTTTTCATTACTTAAGGGGAGATTGTTAAACCCCACAATGCAAAATGTAAAAAGTAATGAAAAACAACAAGATATGAAAAACCAAAAGACCGATGAAGACATCATGGCAGAATCGACTAAGTCTGGAATTCAACCATTGGATCGATGGATAGTTCAACCATTGGACCGATGGACAAGTTTAACCATTGGACCAATGAACAAGTTCAACCAGAGGATCAATGGACAGGTCCAAGGATGCGATGGAAAGAGCATCCTCATCGATCCTCTGGACAAGCAACACTTAGAAGATTTTCCAGCACTTCATCCAAGCATGCAATGAAGATTTGAAGATAAGGATGAAATCATCATATCATGAATGACAGCTGAAGACGACAAATCAACAGCTAGAATTCAAGTTTATCTTATTATTAATGTTTATCCATGAGAAAGATAAACTTTATCTGTTAGCTAGACGATTTGCTAGAAAGTAGCATTAGATAGTTATCTTCTTAATAGTCGTTTAGTATAAATAGATGATTAGGCCTATTGTAAAAATAAGGCTTTTACTCTTTGTTTTACGTTTATGAATCTATAAAGTAAAACCTTTGAAGTTAAAAATTGTTCTTAAACATTCTTATTTTATTCTTGAGACTTCATAACTTTCTTCATTAAATCACTATAATTTGGTTACTTATAACTAGATTATTAGTGTTATTGAGAGATCTTGGATCAACAATTCAGATTATTCAAATCACATACCTTTGAACCAACTAGGTTCCATATAATGCCACTTTTAAAACTTTTCAAATCAACAAGGTTTATTTAAAGTATCATGCCAAACCTGTTATTTTCTCCTCAATAACATCCAGACTATGATTTCCAATAAGAACCTTGATTCTAAATCTTTAAATCACAAAGAAATAAAGATTC
>NW_020204570.1:5506-11440 GCF_001531365.2 Cynara cardunculus var. scolymus
ACCCTTATCCCATGGTACACCTCTCCTTGATATGCCACGCTTATCCCATGGTACACCTCTCCTTGATATGCCACCCTTATCCCATGTTACACCTCTCCTTGATATGCCACCCTTATCCCATGTTACACCTCTCCTTGATATGCCACCCTTATTTCCTCATTAAAAATATTTCACAAAACAATTCCACATAGAACGCAGTCAATGGAATTATTATCAATCCAAAATCATTTATATTAAAATTCCCATTTTATAACAATTTATCAATCATACAAGACATAATACAAATCCGGTCAACATAGGCTTGGCCGGACTTCATCTCCGGTCAAGTCTTGGCCGGTTTACCCAATCTGGACAACTCATCGCCCAAGCCTTGTCCGATTTAACACTTAGAATAAATTCCAACATCTTTGTCCGGATAACAAGTCCGGACAATATATCGTCCAAAACTTGACCGATTTAAAACAATTCGGTCACCACATGGATGTATTCATACTTCTCCATTCAAAATGTTAAATAAGTTCAATATTCATAACTTGCTCAATGTTTGACCGGTTTAAAACTAAACCGCTTAACACTTGACCGGTTTAGGGCTTAATCGTCCAACCCTTGTTTGATTTAAGAATAATCTGGTCACCCTTTGTCCGGATAAAACCCTTAAACAAATAACTGATTTCTTTCAAAAATAAACAACATTCAAATAAAACCAGTAACAAGTTTTATGCAAAAGGTTTAGAAATCACTCACCTTGAAAAACCTTTTGAAATCAGATACTTGAAAATCTTAGATTCCAAATTAAGAAACAATCCGGACACCACTTCCTTCTAAATCGCACACTAATTTCAGAATAGGCAACAAGAAGAGAATGGAGGCTTCAACCTCCTTTTATACCTTTCCTTAACAGGAAAGTCGATCACATGCATACACCCACACACCATGCACTCATATAACATGCATGTATGTATATTTATATATATATATATATAATTTCTACATATACACATAATCACTTACATGCATCTATATTATGCACATAATTTCCACACACTAGCATGATCAAATAAAACGAATTTTATCATGCTATCACGTAATCATTTAATCAGATAATCACGTATTTATTACCTCGGGTGATAACCAAGATTCAGTTATCACATTCTGTAGTAGGAACAAATTTTACAAAAGATGAAGTTTGTCAACCCATCTACATAGTTGAAACTCCTAAATATTATAAAGATCCTCTATCTCTTATAGCCTCTGACATGGGCTATTCAGAAGATAGAGGAATATTTGTTTTGACTAAACAAGAAAAAGATTTTCCTTTTGATGGGGAAATTGAAGAAGAATTCTATTCTGAGAAAAATAATTTAATAAGAAAATGGTGGACTATTATCCAATCTAAAAAATATAGACAAAAACCATGGGAAAGGATTATGATCCTAAAGAGATAGATTTATTTAATTTTATTAAAAGATCATATAAATTACGAGGATATACGCTTCCTGATTTTTCGGACCATAATTATATTCTAGGTCTCGAAAGTATGCATAAAACGTACATAACCAAAAAGGGGAGTAATATTAGGAGAGTACATCCTCCTGATATGAATTTAGTAATTAAAAAAAAATGAAAAAGTAATAGCTTCCCCTTTTCGAAAAACTCCCAGTATAGAGTCTATTATTGAACAAAATAATTATACGAACTTGTCTCTTCAATCTATTGGAGAACAATTAAATCGAATTGAACAAGAAAGATTAAATCTTCCTGAGAGCTTATCAACTCAATAATCGGCTTCTTTCCGGAGCAATATATCTGGAGAAAAAAATGACATTATGTAAGCCGACTGATTCTGACGTAGTCAAAAAGATATATGAAAGGCTTAAAGCCATAAAGACTGACAATGGAATTGCTCCTTTATCTACAAATGAATATTTTGATTTTTTTTTGGAGCAAGAACCTACAATCGATGAGTCAATAACTCAATTAGAAAGTTTAACACTTCAGAAGGAAAATATTCCGTCTCAAATTAATCGTATCTCTAATATGAGAAAAGTAAATTTTAAATCAAATAAACACTATTATCATAGACCATCTCCTGTTGATTTGTTACATGAAGAAGAATTGCCCACTAATCAACAATTTGATGGATCATCCATTTATGAATGGAATTTAGATGGATTTAGTTAATACCAAATCCATAAATTAATTCATCATATGCTTATGTGTGCCACGGCTTATGCAACCAATGATAATAAAGATACATTTATATGTGAAATGCTAGTTAATGGTTTCGTAGGATAGCTAAAAGGCTGGTGGGATAATTATTTAACTACCGAAGCAAAATATGCTATTACTCATGCAATTAAAGTTCATCCTAATGAATATGAGCCTATGCCAGATTCAGTTAATACACTGTTGTATACAATTATTACTGATTTTACTGGAAAAAATAATTTGTATACAGATAAAATTCAAGAGCAATTAATTAATCTAAGATGTCCAACTTTATCCCATTTTAAATGGTATAAAGACATTTTTTTTTCAAAGATTTATCAAAGAAATGATGGACATCAGGAATTTTGGAAAGAAAAATTTCTTTCTGGACTTCCTTATTTCTTTGCAGAAAGAATTAAAAATCGTCTTAAAAATAATAATAATGGGAAAATTCCGTATGATAATTTGACTTATGTAGATTTAGCATCCGAAGTCATAAAGAAGGTATCACACTATGCAACGAAATAAAGTTACAAAAACAAATTCAAAATGAAAAAATTTCAGCAAAAAAAGCATTGGGAGATTTTTGTAAACAAATGGGTTTTGAAAAAAACAGTTTTCCAAAATCTTCGAAACCCAAAAAGAGAAAATATTTCAAAGAATATTTTAAATGGAAGAAAAAAAATAAACCTTCTTCAAAATATAAAAATCCTAGAAAGGATAAGAAAGTACAAGTTTGTTGGAAATGCAAAAAAACTGGGTCATTTCGCTAATAAATGTACAACTCAGAAAAAGATTAATAATCTAAATACAGATGAAGGTCTGAAAAGATCTTTATTAAAATCAGTTATATCTAATTCTGATTCTGATCATGAAGATATATTTTTTCAGTCATTAAAGAAGAAGAGTTTGAGAATTCTTCTGAAAATAGCGATTCTTCGTTTGAAGATAAAGAACAAAATATTTCTTCATGTGATGGTAATTGTAACCAATACAAAGCTTTATGCTAAATGAATGGTTTATGTGTTTTAACCAAACAAGAAAATTTTATTTTAGATATTACTGATAAAATTAATGATAAAAATGAAAAGGAAAAATTTCTTTTTAAATATTTAAGTCAAATTAGAAATCAGAATCCTGAAAACATATTCAGAGTTATGATTTCAAAGACATTATGAATAGGGTTAATAATCCAATTTTTAGAATTACTACCCAGGACATTACAATTTCAGACTTAAAATCTGAGTTAAATAATTTAAAAAGTGAAGTTAAAGAATTAAAAATTCGCATGACATTATTGGAACAAAATAGTTCGAATAATTCTCCTAAAAGGAGTTTGAAGTTGGAGAATCATCCTTTTCAAAAGAAGATTTTCCACCTTTAACTAATAAAGGTGTTTCTATTAATCTACTTGATCGAGTAATTACTCATAAATGGTATATTAAGGTTACTTTGATTGTTAATAAATAATTTATCCTTGATACCATTGCTATGGTTGATTCTGGTGCAGCTTTAAATTGCATCAATGAAGGGTTAGTACCTTCAAAATATTTTTCGAAAACAAAAGAAACATTAAATACTGCTAATAATGCTAATTTAAATGTAAAGTTTAAATTATCAGATGCAATAATTTGTAATAAAGGTGTTTGTTTTCAAATTCCTTTTATAATGGTTAAAAACCTGTCCCATAAAATTATTCTGGGAAATCTTTTTTTTACATATGATTTATCCTATTCAAAGAATAGATGAAAAACGAATTTTCAGTAATATTGCTGGAACAGATGTTTTATTCGAGTTTATAACTGCTCCTCAATATAAAGAACTTACTATTGTAAAAAATCAATTACAAAATAAAGAATTATTTATTAATTCTTTATCTGAGGAAATTCAATTTAAAAAAATTGAAGAAGCTTTAAAAAATCCTAAGCGTCAAGAAAAAATTATTTTTTTCCAAAAAGAAATTGAAATTGAAATTTGTGCTGAAGTGCCAAATGCTTTTTGGGAAAGAAAGAAACATATTGTTTCATTACGATATGAGCCAGATTTTAAGGAATCGCAAATTCCTACTAAAGCTCGGCCTATAGCCATGAATCCAGAATATCTGGAATTATGTAAAAAAGAAATTCAAGATCTTCTTAATAAGGGATTAATCAGAAAGTCTTATAGTCCTTGGAGTTGTTCAGTTTTTCATGTGTTTAATAATGCTGAACGAGAAAGAGAAGTTCCTAGACTTGTGATTAATTATAAGCCGTTAAATAAGGCATTAAGATGGATAAGATATCCAATCCCTAATAAAAAGAATTTATTAAACCGACTATATTCGGCCAAGATAATGTCAAAATTTGACATGAAATCTGGGTATTGGCAAATTCAAATTGCTGAACCAGATAGGTATAAAACTGCATTTACAGTTCCATTTGGATATTACGAATGGAATGTTATGCCGCTTGGATTAAAGAATGCCCCCTCTGAATATCAGAGAATTATGAATGAAATTTTCAGTCCTTGTACGAATTTTATAATTATTTATATTGACGATGTTTTGGTCTACAGTCAAAACATTGAACAACATTTTAAACATCTAAGAATATTTATAAGTGTTGTTAAAAAAACTAGGTTTAGTTGTATCTGCTCGAAAAGTTAAACTTTTCCAAACAGAAATTAGATTCCTTGGTCATAATATCAAGGATGGATCGATAATACCTATCGATAGAGGAATTGTTTTTGGGGAGAAATTCCCTAATAAAATTAAAGATAAAAATCAATTGCAAATATTTTTAGGTTGTCTGAATTATATTTCAGAATTTTATGAAAAATTAGCTTACATAGCTAAACGTTGATATGAAAGGTTAAAAAAGAATCCTCCTGCTTGGACTAATGAGCATACTTTAGAAGACCAAGAAATAAAAAGAAAAATCAAGGAAATTCCTTGTCTATCTGTTGATCCTCTCTCTCAGTGATTCGATGATAATCCCTTTTCTCTTTCACGTTGTATTTGTGTTTCTGTATTTTCAGTTCCAGCGATCTTCACTGAGTATGTTCAGTGATCGCTGAAGAACTTGCTTTGTAAATCTTTCAGAAACAACAATAATTCAAGAAGACAGCACTCACACCAAAGAACCTTCAGCAAACGTCGAAGAGTGAAACTGAAGACTAGAGACCGGTGAGTATGTGATCTGAAGCGGTATTCAGTGATTACAAGCTTGTCTATATATGTGTGAAGACTGCTATAGCTTCAGCAAATGATGATGAGACCTTCAGGTCATTCCAGCATTCATCGATCAAAGGAAGCTTGCTTAGCACGATTGTTGTTGTCTTGTCCTTATGCACACAAAAGACAAACCCATACCCTTACAAAAGTTAGTACGGTACGGAGCCGATTAGTCGACTCTTTGTCCACCAACTTTAGGTAAGGATGTCTGCTCAGAAATAGTGCTTTTGTACTATTCACGGTAGCAAAGGACAAACCTACCATATTGCATTAAATGATCATTTAATGCACTGGGTATAAATAGAAGTGTTTCTTCTCCATGCAGAGAGCGTGCATCTTTCTCTAACCTTATTCTTACTTCAAGCATTTTCTAGCTTAAGTAAAGGATCTTTCTTTTAGCAATCTCWTTTCTTGTATTTGCTAAAGCTTTGTGTGTAACCAAAGATTGTTTAGATAGGTTGTTATTACCTTATCTTTCCGCAAACAATCTTGTAAAATCTGTATTGATCTTCTCT
>NW_020204571.1:0-1625 GCF_001531365.2 Cynara cardunculus var. scolymus
AAGTCTATCACACAGGCTCGTAACATATCCTCTAGCGTTTGGATTGTCCTTTCCGTTTGTCCATCCATTTGAGGATGATAGGAAGTGCTCAAGTCCAGCCTCCTGCCTAGTGCCTTTTGAACTGATTGCCATAATCGTGAAGTAAAACGGCTATCTCTGTCTGATATGATGGAAATAGGTACTCCATGACACRATACGATTTCATTGATATATAACTGTGCAAGCTTTTCCGTACTAAAGTCTTCTCGAACAGGTAAGAAGTGCGCGGATTTCGTAAGTCGATCCACTATGACCCAAATTGAGTCATATCCTTTCATAGTTCTAGGTAACTTTGTAACAAAATCCATTGATATCTGATCCCACTTCCATTGGGGAATCTCTGGTTGCTGAAGAAGACTAGACGGTTTCTGATGTTCATCTTTTACCCTTGCACATGTTAAACATCGACTTACATATAAAGCAACGTCCCTTTTCATTCCTGGCCACCAGTAATATTCTCTTWGCCCTTTGTACATCTTATTAGTTCCAGGGTGAATTGAGTATCTTGAACGATGTGCTTCCTCTAAAATTATTGACCGGAGACCATCGTTCTTTGGTATCCAAACTTTATTTCTGAAGTAACGCACTCCATCTACTCGAGTTTCGAATTCCTTCTCTAGGTGGTGCAGGGTTTCGTTCTTCAGATTCTCCAATTTCAACGCCTCTTCTTGAGCTTCAAGAATTTGCGTTTTTAGGTTTGTTTGAAACAACATTCCCATGGCTCGTGCCCTTGATGGTTTCACCCTTTCTTTCCGGCTTAAAGCGTCTGCTACCACATTAGCTTTCCCCGGGTGATACTTTATTTCACAATCATAATCGTTGAGAAGTTCGACCCATCTCTGTTGCCTCATGTTTAGCATCTTTTGATCTAGTATATGTTGAAGGCTTTTATGATCAGTGAAAATGATGCAATTGGTGCCGTAAAGATAGTTCCTTCAAATCTTAAGTGCAAATACTACTGCCCCTAATTCGAGGTCATGTGTAGTATAATTCTTCTCGTGCACTTTAAGTTGCCTTGAGGCATATGCAATGACCTTRTCTTCTTGCATTAGCACGCATCCTAAGCCTTGATGCGATGCATCACAATAGACCACAAAGTTTTCCGAACCCTCTGGTAAGGATGAAATAGGTGCATCTGCATAGCCTCTGCTTAAGAGTCTCAAACGCTTCTTCTTGTTTCTCACCCCAAACAAATTTCTTGTCCTTATGGGTTAAGGCTGTGAGTGGTAGTGCGATTTTCGAAAAGTTTTCAATGAATCACCGATAATAGCCTGCCAAGCCAAGGAATTGACGGATTTTCGTCGGGGTTCTTGGGGTCTCCCATTTCTTAATGGCCTCAATCTTGGCTGGATCTACCTGAATCCCTTTTTCATTGACTATGTGACGAAGAAATTGTACTGCACGAATCCAGAATTCGCATTTAGAAAATTTTGCATACAATTTCTGGTTTCGGAGTAGCTCCAAGTATTATCCTCAGATGTTGCTCATGGTCCTCCCTGCTTCGTGAATAAATTAATATATCGTCTATGAAAACGATTACAAATTTATCTAGGTACGGTCTACAGACTCTATTCATTAGGTCCATA
>NW_020204571.1:2440-4178 GCF_001531365.2 Cynara cardunculus var. scolymus
CTTATTGCCTAGACTTAGAGTGCAATCCATAATTATGTTTCCAGCCTTAATTTCTTGACCATTGGCAAACTCAATTACATAAGCTTCTTTCAACCTTTGGGGCTTTAGGTTAATCTTATGCTTAAAGTCCAGTGATACAAAACTTCTATCTGCCCCCTGAATCAAATAAAACTAAAGCAAATTCATTGTTTAAAAGAAACGTACCTGAAACCACATTGGGATCATATCTAGCTTCTTTGGTTCTGATCTCAAACGCTCTGCCCCGTGCCTGACCTTCTGGGTTTTCTTGACTGGTTGGTCGGGCTTGGCTTGCATTTACTCCTTGTTTCCTCCTTGGGCATACATTCCTCATATGATCAGGGCTCCCACAATCAAAGCATAATCGTCTTCGGCAGTCCTTTGTTGTAAGATCCCCTAGGTGGCATCTTTGACAAATGATGTAATTCCCCCGATGCGGATATTTGCATCTATTACACTTAGTCGTGCCTCCTTGATTAACYGCCTGAGTTTGTGCCCCAAAATTTCCTACCACTCTCCTATTCTTGTCATATTTTCCACCAAACCTTTGATTCCCCTGCTCCTCCATKTTTTTTCCTTGGCAAATTCTCCTGATCGAACCGCATTATTCGTGAGCTTGGTGGCAATGTCTATTTCCTCCTGAAGAGTCTTTGGATTTGCCGAGGTGATGTTTCCTCTAATATCTGGGGACAATCCCCAAATATATCTCTCAATGCGGACTTCCTCCGGTGTCACTAAGTGTGGTACTAGATTCGCCAACTCATGGAATCGAGCCGTATAAGCAGCTATATTTTCTCCTTTCATTTCATGATTCCATAACTCCATTTCTAACTTTTGGAGTTCGCTTCTTGGGCATTATTCATCCTTTAGTAATTTCTTAAATTCTTCCAAAGAAAGCTGGTTAACTGTTTCTCGACCTCTAGTTTGCACCAACGTGTTCCACCAGGTAAGTGCCCTTCCTTATAACAAACATGCCGCATATTCTACTTTATTTCCTTCAGTACACTTACTAATGTAAAGAACTGATTCCATGCTCTCGAGCCATGATAGTAATCCTACTACTTCTTCGGTTCCATGGAATTCTTTTGGGTTGCAAGATCTAAAAGATTTATAAGTGCATTCCCTAGCCGCCCTCGACTCTGGATTATTTGGTTGGTTAGCATTCATGCCAGCAGCCACTTCACTGACTATGTTGGGGAGTGTGGCTAGAAGTTGCTCTGACACAAGTCGTGCAATCTTGGGATTTTCTCTCCTTGGCGGCATCTTTTTAGGCCTAAGTCAGAAGGGAATTCGTCATTTTTATGGCAATAACAAGGGTGATAGCTTCCAGTCATTTAAATGATGCCAAGAGTGTTCATCGCATGGATATTATTCAAGCATTTACATAATCAGAATAGATTAATCTTATACACACCATGACTTGTCATAAATAAGCATTCCTCAAAAAGATATCATCCATTCGTAGATGATTATAGTCACAAAAACAGGATTTTGAGTTTCTATGCCAAAGAGTGGGTATCCTACCACTAATCATTCTTCTAGAACAACATCCATCCTATCACTATTCCCAAAATTAGCATCATCACTCCACTTACTACGAACCATCTGTACAACCTTCTTATTTCCCGCCTTGCTGCAACGACGGCGTCCGTGTTCCTCAACATGCGCTGATGGTGTGCTTCCATCACATCGGACAAGTTGTTTAGGATGTGGTGGTGGT
>NW_020204571.1:7598-10751 GCF_001531365.2 Cynara cardunculus var. scolymus
TGAAAGATTTCTAAATTTTTTGGCATTACGCAAGTGAACTTCATCAATTACCTGCCGAGGCGTGATCTTCCGAACTAAACTTGGAATTAAGCCAGATGAACTCTAATCATCATAGCTAGATCCTAGTAAAATATAATTCTAAATATAAGACCTAAAATAAGGTGCTAACCTGAAACTCAGAAATGACAGAATGTCAAAAAAATCCTCGATAATTTTGTTTAATCCTCTAAACAAATCGCTGCAGATAGCTCTGATACCAATTGATAGTCCAAATCATACAAATTCAGAAAACAATCTTTAAGATGAAGATCAAGAATATRAGTAGAGAGAATTTTCACCAATCTTCAATGTATTTCTTGAGAGAATTTTCTTACAAAGATTAATGCTCTAATCAGATTAATTGCAGAAGTAATTACAATTACAAAGCTAATCACTATTTATACCAAGGAATACAATAAAGCCTAACTATTACAAAGCATTATAAAAGGAGAACTTGAATACAACATTAACGCACATACTTGAACCCAACATAAGGTGATTTCATCACCCCAAGTGCTTTAATCGTTCAAGTCTGCTCATCGCCCAATTTGTGAAAATTCTGTCTAAGTGGTTGATCTTAATCGCCCAAAGAACAGACGATAACAAGTCTCCATCGCCTAAGGCATAGTGCTCATGGCCCAAGACATAAGCCTCATCACTTAAGAATTTTCCTTATCGCCCATCCTCTTAGCCGATAACCCTTCCTCATCGCCCAACTCTTGGCCGATAACCAATCTCAGCGATAACCTTTGGTGAGTTACTTGTTGAGCGAGATACAAGTTTTTTGAGATTTTGTTCAAATTTCAAGGATTTTATCTGTTGTTAAAAACCAGTTCAATATCATTTTCTAAACAATCAGTTCAAGCCTACTTTTGAAAAATGACTAAGAATATGTTGAGCATCGTGTCAGATTCCRAGCCTCCAGTTCTAGCTGCTGGTGAGTATCAACAATGGAAGGTTAGGATGATTCATTTATTGGATAATAAAGATGAGAAGTTGATGCAGTCTATTAAAAATGGATCTTTTATCAGTTACATAGACCTTGTTGGTCAGACTACAGCAGAGGGTATTGTTGTTCCTCCTTCAAAACAAAAGAAAGATCCTCAATATTATACTAACATAAAGAAGAAAAAAGTTCTGATGGATAATAGGCATTAAATTACATGCTTATGGCTATTCCAAATGAATTATTCAAMATAATTGACAGTCGTGGATCAGCTAAAGAACTACGGGATGAGCTTCAGAACCAAGTGTTGGGTAGTGAGAAATCTATGCAGACAAGAATGAACCAGTACATTGGTTCTTATGAGGGATTCAAAGCTAAAGAGACTGAATCAATCACCGAATCGTACAACYGATTCAATGTCATTCTGAATGATTTGAGAAAGAATGGTCTCGAAAAGTCTGTATCTGAGATTAATTACAAGTTTCTCAATAATCTGAAGCCTAAATGGAACACTCTTGCAGTCAACTTGCAAATGAATAAGAATATGGCTGAGGAAGATATTCATGATCTGTACAGTATATTGGTTGAGCAAAAGAAGATTGTAAAAGAGGTGGTTATTGAGAAGAAGAAAGTAGCTGACTCCTTGGGTTTGTTATCTGGAAAGCAGGGAAAGAGCAAATCTTATTCTAAAAACTCCATGACTTTGAAGTCTGAGTTGTCAGGACAGTTGGAAARTGAATCTACTGAGCATTCATCTGCAGATTCTGATGATGTTCTTTGGGAGTTTTCTAAGAAGTTGGCCTTGCAGACAAAAAAATTCCAAAAAWGATTTGGAAAGAAGRAATTTGTAAAGTTTGATAAGAAGAAGGGTAAGGAGGTCAAACACGGAAAGTTTGTCAAAGCTCGAGACTAAAAAGAGATTAAAGTTGAAGACAACATATGCTTCAACTATTGCAAAATTGGTCACTTCATTAAGGATTCCCGCTTCAGAAAATTAAAAGACTCCAATTACTATCTGAAGAAAGCTCATCTTGGTAAAAATCTTAAAGATGGCAAAGCCTTATTTGCTGATGAAGAAAGCTGGCTGATTGACTCGTCAGATGATGAAGTTGCACATTTCACGAAGGTAAACATGTTATTGATTGCCAAAACTGAAAAAGGAGGCTCATCATTTGATATTGAACCTGAGGTACAAAACTCTCTTAATGTTGAGTTAATTAAAGAAACTGAGAACATGAACGTCGAATTTAAAACTTTAAAAGAAAGACTGAAAGGTGAAAGAGCATTAATGCTAAAATTCAAAGAAGAAAGTTGTGGTTATAAATGTTTAAGTGAAGGTCTGAGACAAGAGAAAGATGTCCTAAGATTTGAGAAACATAAAATTGAAAACATTTTCAGTCACTTAAGAACAAATTGAATAGAGTAGAATGTGAGAGAGATAACATTGAGTTAAAATTGACATGATTTTGAAGAAAGAGAAAAATTATATTGTAAGGTCAAATAGTTGGACGAAATTAATTATAACAGAGGACAATTTGAGTGAACGCAGAAAATCTTAACAAACAAACTCAATGACTCAAGATTTTAATGAGAATGATACTTTGAAAAATGCCCCAAAGTCCTTGTATGATTTTAATGAATGGCAGTCTGCAAAATTTGCAATTCCATCCTTTTGTGAAGTATTTGTTAAGTCAGAATCAGAATCAGAATCACCAAATCTTGCAATAAGTGGTAATGATAAATCATATGATAAGTTCTGAAAAATCAAAATTCAAATCAATAGGACTAAAATATGATGTATTAAATTCAAGTAATAAAACCAGAGAGTTTCCTTTTTCACACCCTAAGCTTGTATCATTGTATCCTTCTGAAACTTTCAAAACTGAAACTTCACCTGTTTTTGAATCACAAAGTAAGAAATTTACAAAATCTAACAAGTTTTCTGATTTTATTGATAAAATGTCTCTGCAAGTTTTTGGAAACTTAATGAATGAGCCAGATTTGTAATTTGAAACCAAGGCGATCCATGAATCTAATAAAAACAAAGAAGTCACTGAATAGGATTGGATAGTGTGTTGGGACTTCAACCTCATTGTTCCCTCGAGCCGGTCAAATCCGCGATTCTTAAACCCAACGCTCCTGTAGCAATGCAGGAGCATCCCACATCG
>NW_020204572.1:0-1270 GCF_001531365.2 Cynara cardunculus var. scolymus
GATTCTAGAGGCCCTGTTCTAGAGGGACCCTCTATTGAAACAGGCTCGYACAAGCCGATCCCAACCCATCCAACCGCCATAGAGGATACTTTTTCATCCTCTGTGGAATGCACTCCCGGGCATCCACATACAACTCCTCCATCCTCTCAAAAGGATGAAGGTTTTAATATAAGAGTCCATTCGCCCAAGGACTCGACAGAACCCAAAGAGGCATGTGTTGCCTCTACACATGAGTGAGATCAGCCAGAACGTGCTTCAGAGTCACATGTAAGGGTCACAGAGATGGTAGATCTAGAACGTTCATCATCTCCACYAGATACCTCTGCCAGGTTAGGCTCTGAACCTACCAGGCATGAAATCTACAGAACACCATTAGGCTCTCCTCAAGGAGATGTTCAAGGATGTGGTGGAAGTCCCCGAGCAGGCTACGATATGCCAGCCGCTGAGGGCGCCTCATGCTCCGAGGCAGAAGGGTCACCATGTGTTGGTGGTCCGAGTTCCCAGAGCAACTATGTAACAAAGGGGGAGCTTAACGCCTTTGCCATAGAGTTGTTCACAAAGATGGAYGAGTTGAAAAGCTTGTTCATCTCCCAGCAACAGCCTCAGGATCTTACACTGATTACAAAGGCTCTGAAGGAGCTTTCCACCACCACCACAGAGTTGAAATTCTCATTGGCGACCCTTCAGAGCTCTACCATCAAGAAGGACGATCTGACAGAGGCCTTCCAAGCAATGTCTCTAAACCCTCCTCTGTCCAAACTCTAAAGAAAGAACTTTCAGAACTGGCGGCAAAGTTTGCTGGCGATTTCGTCACAGCGGGCTACACAGACTATTACTCTTTCCGTGACGAGATCAAGGAAATGTTTTCCTCTGCGGTCACTTATGGCATCCAGTCCAAGTCCTCAAGTGCCAACATCAACCACTTGGCCGCTCCCAGAGAACTGGACGCCATGGTAGATGCGCTAGCGGACTCTGTGGTCAGCCAACTTTCTTTTCTGAAAGTGGAGTTTCTCTCTTCCAACGATAAAATCGCAGAAGGTATGACCAAGCTTGCCAAGGGAGGTGAGCTCCTTCGTGCAGAAGTTCTATCCACCGTTTCCAAACTCATGTGGGCTACAGAGCTTGACGTGATGAACACCTCTGCGGGTGCGGAGAAGGTAATTGAAAAGATGTACAAGGCAGCCACTCGAATCCTACGCCATTTGCGGAGGGCTCCCCTTACAACATGCAAGGCGTCTGCCAAACCAAACCATGACGATCATGCCGATGA
>NW_020204572.1:2105-3337 GCF_001531365.2 Cynara cardunculus var. scolymus
GATCTTCATAACCTCTGCATGTATGATGTCATTTATATGCACAAGATCCTTAACATCTACATGGAGAGGAGGTCAACATACCAAATATCCCTCAGAAGGCTGATTGAAGTTATGCGCGCGCAAGTGATGTATTACAGCCAGAAGGATTTTGAGTTGGCCATGAGATTAGCACAAAAGAATCCAAAGATCACTCCTCCGTACAGCAGGCCTAGTTGGGTATCTAAGTACTATCCAAACCCCATTCTACACAATCCCATTTTTGGGTTTGTGTATTTGGACAAGGATCAGCTACTAAGATTCTTTGACCCCACAGAAGTTCACAAGTATGCAACAGAGACGCTGGACTGGATCTTCAAGTGCTTAGTGGCAGAGGTGGATAGAAGACATTACAGGGTTGGTGAAGTGTCTCCTCTCTTGGACGCAATTAAAGCTCAAATCAACTTCAGAGAGTTCATCTTAAATGTCTACAGAACAATCAAGTCAGATTTTGTTTACGCAGTAGACGACTTCCCATAGTCTATGGTTTAATTATCTTCTGTTCCAGAATCCGGCCTAAGTTTCAAAATTTTGTCATTTAAGCATTGTAATTCTTTACATTGTAATTCTTTCAGAGGATGATGTTTAACCACTTCTTGTAATTTCATTTCAATTAAGTCATACACTTGCACTTAAAGTTTAAATTTACTTTTTCATACTTAGGGGGAGATTGTTAGCTCTCATTCTTGAATGTAAAAGTATAGAAAAAGTAAAACAACAAGTATTGACAGAAGCTGATCTGTCACAGAAGACCAYAGAGGACAATCAACAGAAGAAGCTCAAACGTACAAGATTCAAGTGGCAGAACCTCTGTCATCCATCACAGAGGTTCTGGTAACTTCTTCTCTGCAAAGACCTTGCTACAAGTCAAAGACGACATAACCTCTGTCGTGTCTCACAGAGGTTCTGCAAGATTTCCTCTGCATGCTATAAAGTTTCATCCAGCAGAGCCTCTGTGATGTCTCACAGAGGATCTGCAGAAATGTCTTCTGTGTAGATTATCTTTAGCACGTTTTACTTAGGTTTATTAGCTGCTCGTGACTTTCACGTGATCTTGTCTGTAATTTGTATTAGATGAACGRCTWAGATTTAATTGYTTTAGGTCGTGTCAGAAAACGGTTACTTGCCTGTATAAATAGCAGCGTAGGCCTTTGTATTTCGTGTGCTTCCAGTATTGTAATTGTCAATATTTTCAT